>NC_083574.1:69613849-69911349 GCF_027579695.1 Neoarius graeffei | reverse complement strand
ATCTGCTTTTTTAAAACCTCTTTTTTACACATCTGTGCTTTTTAAAACATCTTTTTTTACACATTTTAAACATCTGTGCTTTTTTAAAACATCTTTTTTACACATTTTAAACATCTGTGCTTTTTTAAAACCTTTTTTTTTTTACACATTTTAAACAACTTTTTTTTTTTACACATTTTAAACATCTGTGCTTTTTTTTTTTTAAACATCTTGTTTTACACATTTTAAACATCTCATAGCATCGTTAGCTAGCACCTCTTGGCAGACAACACACTGTGGCAGTGGAGCATCTTCAGATCCAGTCCATGAAAATCCAAACTTTAAATAATCATGGTCATACTTCCTTCTTTTTTTTTTGCTTGGCCCAGACTCTGTCTCCTCACTCACTGTAGCTTTACGTACTAAAAATCGATCCATTTCATCTCTGGTAAAGGCTAGCTGAAGTTCGCTAAATGTCCGCAATAGTAACTTATTCTGGTTTATTTTTCCTCACGTTGCGCCCCCCCTGAAGAACTCTGGCACCCCCTAGGGGAGGCGCGCCCCACACTTTGAAAAGCCCTGTACTAGTGCATTTCAAACAATTAGAATACCATAAAAAAGTTCAATATTTTCCATCAGTTATTTAATAAAGTAAAAATTTAATACATTTTAAACTCCTTATATGTAAACTAAAATGTTAAGCATTTTAGTAAATTTTGCTAATGATGGCAGAGAGCACAAAAAAAAACCCTCAAAATACTAGTGTTTCATTTGGAGTTTGAGTAAAATGATATAAAAATACCGTGCATCTCTCAGTCTAGCTCAGAGCACACAACCACAATCACAGGGAAGACTGCTGACTTGACAGTTGTCCCGAAGACAATCAACACCACACTCCACAAGAAGGGTAAGCCACAGGTAGTCACTGCTGAGAATGATGGTTGGAAAAGGTGCAATCACAAATGCATGAAGCACCCTGATAACTGTGTATATCGACGACATTTGCTTGTGTAAATAAACTATATTTATGGAGATCGTGAAAGAGCCAATCATGTTGCACGTGTTGCACCATGCTTTGTGCATATTTCCCCACTCGTCATCTCCCATGATTGTCACCGTGCATACTGCAAATGGCAGCCCTCATGTTTCACTACAAAGCTGCTTCCAGCCATTTATTTAAAAAAACAATATTTTGAGAAAATTAAGGCTAGTCTGCACTTTAGCAACAGTAATGGCGCTCGGGAGTGGAGTTTATTCATAAGTAACAACTGCATTTGAGCCCGATCAGCTGATTTCATGACCAAAAAAAGAATGAAATTGAACAATTTGTTATATAATTATAAAAAAAAATTAATTAAAATACCCCCCCCCCCCCCAACCTATTCAGAATCTAACTCATAGCTGAAAATCCTGCAAACTGTCAAGACTAGGCAGACTGATGGAGACTGTGGGTTGTTGTAGATTTACAAACGTTAGTGGTTAACGTCATGGTATTGCAAACATTTCAAGAAAGCCAAATCTCCCAGCAAACCTTCCTCAATCAGCAATTTCCTCAGTTTCACCTCATCTTTACTCAGTCCGTAAAAGATCACTGTAATTCACTCATGATTTAGATTTACTCCATTCCCATTTGTAAACAAGCCACCATGGGGCATTTGACAGCATTGGAGAATCAACTTGAATATTCATGAAGCTCATGCACTCTTAAGGCCAATTTATGCTGACAACCCAGTCCTCGCAGATGGCGTCACAGATGGCGTCTGCGAAGCCCCCCCCTTCGCAGACGCCATCTGCGCGCACCTCCCAAAAATTGTGACCACCGCAGACAGCCTCGCAGACAGTGTCGCAGACAAGAGGGCTCTGATTGGTCCACTCTACATCCGCTGTACATGCACTTCCGCTTCCCTACTTTCCCGGTTTGGTTTGTTTTCACGACCGCCATTTTTAAAAACACAAGCGAAGATGGAGCAGCACGAAGAGCGGTTGATCGAGGAAGTGAGGAAGTACATACATCTATACGACTCCAGTTCTAGTCATTATAAGTAACCGGAGGATAAACACTCCACTAACCACACCCACCAACTACTCCTAGCGATTTCGCGACTTTGCGCCCCCTTGCGTTGTGGCGGTGAATAACATCGCACACGCCTATTACTCCCCGCTCAACGATAAATTATAATTGTCTGCGAAAAGCTATCTGCGAAAGCCTTGTCGCAAGAGCATGCAGAGGCCTTTAGCCAGTCGCCGCTTTCCTTATACAAGACCTTGTCAACATATGGCAGAGTCCTGTCACTAAAGTGCAGTTGTCCCTATTCTCATCTCTCGAGATGTCCCTATTCTGATTTTTAAAAATAAATAAATAAATAAATAAATAAACATACCTTGCTAATTACCAAGCGAGAAGGTAGTCACAGTACAAGAGGAAATTTCTGGACAAAAAATAACCACAGTCAGCCCTGTCAATTAATTGCCAACAGCTGAAAATTTTGCCGCCTATAAACGTTCCATCGCCAGCTACTCGCAGTATTTGTTTTTTTTTAATAAAATTTACCCCCCCGTATGTGACATGCTTTATTTGTTTTTTATTCACTGAGAAAAGCAACCTCTTTAGACAGCAAGAATTGCGCTTGTGCTATGACAGCCATTATTGATTGATTGCTTTATTCTGAACAATAAAGAAGATATAAAAATTAAAAAAAATTAAATAAAAAATGCAATAATTAAAACATCATAAACAAACAGAATAGCGTAGCCACAAGGCAGTAACATAATAAATGTTCAGAAAGGATTAGGAAGAAGTAAATAACATCAAATCCTAACCCTCTATACCACCGCTAATCAAACGTCATTTTCCACCATAATAAACTACATATACAAAAGAAAACAAAAGCAACAAACAAAAAGAAAACATAACATACCAAGACATACCGACATGGTATAATATCGACCAAATCAAATCATATATACAGATACTTATGGTATGCATATATACACACACATATACAATACATCTATACAGTACATACATATACACCTACCTATAACTATATACAAAATACAAGACGACCAGTCACAGACTTGCTCTCAATTTCATCATCACCTATATAGTCTGCCTGTCCTCATTCTCATATATTTTTAGTAACATGTTTTTATATAATTTTTTAAACAGTTTTATGTTGGTGCTATTTTTGAGTTCATTATCCAGACCATTCCACAATTGCACCCCACAGACTGTTATGCACATACTTTTCATAGTTGTTCTAACATTTACTCTCTTAAAATTCATTTCCCCTCTCAGGTTATACCCACCCTGCCTTTCCATAAACATATTTTGTACCTCACCTGGAAGAAGGTTATGTCTTGCTTTATACATAATTTGTGCAGTCTTGTGTTTAACCAGATCAGTGAATTTCAGAGTGTGTGCTTTTATGAATAATACGTTTGTATGCTCAAGATATCCCATATTATTGACAATTCTTATTGCTCTTTTTTGTAATGTGCATAACGGCTGCAGGTTAGATTTGTAGGTATTACCCCATATCTCCACACAGTAGCTCAGATATGGAAGTATGAGTGCATTATACAGAGTATGTAGTGATTTATAGTCCAGAATGTGTCTTGATTTCCCCAAAATTGCAGTAACCTTTGTTATTTTTGCTTTAACATGATTAATATGTGGTTTCCAGCAGATTTTATGATCAACAATCACACCCAGAAATTTTATTTCATAAACTCTTTCTATGGTTATGTTGTCAATTTTCAATTCAACTTGAAGGTTCGACATATATTTTCCAAATAACATAACCTTTGTTTTACTCAAATTCAATGACAATTTGTTTACATTAAACCACCTTTCTAATTTATTCATTTCGGTTGTGATTATTTACTTCTATCTGTGTCAGTACTGCGCATGCATTATCTAGTGGAGTTAGTTTTACACTTCATAAAAGAGAAATCCATTGATTCGCATATTTTGTTGCCAGTAAAATTCACATTTGTTTCAAGATTTCATTATGAAGTACAAAATTAACAGACCAGTAAAAAAAAAAAAAAAAATGCAGTTTGCGGTCGCTTTTGTTTAGATTAATACAATGACAGTTAGGGGGCGGCACGGTGGTGTAGTGGTTAGCGCTGTCGCCTCACAGCAAGAAGGTCCTGGGTTCGAGCCCCATGGCCGGCGAGGGCCTTTCTGTGTGGAGTTTGCATGTTCTCCCCGTGTCCGCGTGGGTTTCCTCCGGGTGCTCCGGTTTCCCCCACAGTCCAAAGACATGCAGGTTAGGTTGACTGGTGACTCTAAATTGACCGTAGGTGTGAATGTGAGTGTGAATGGTTGTCTGTGTCTATGTGTCAGCCCTGTGATGACCTGGCGACTTGTCCAGGGTGTACCCCGCCTTTCGCCCGTAGTCAGCTGGGATAGGCTCCAGCTTGCCTGCGACCCTGTAGAAGGATAAAGCGGCTAGAGATGATGAGATGAGAATGAGAATTACAGTTAGATAGAAGTTTTAGTAACATTTTTGCATTAAGTGTTTAATCTAGTGTAGTAGCATAAACACAAATGTACAAATTAAGACGGAGTCTACCAGGGGGCGAGGTATTGTTTTCGGTCGGGTTTCTTTGTAAACGATGTTACGGGAAAATGGCTGGACCTCTCTTTATGAAACTTTCAGGATAAATGGGCATTGGTCTCAAATAGAACCTCCAAAATTTTGGGGGTCATCCAGCCAAAATCAAGGTCATGGTGACCAAAAAGGTTCATACTTTATTTAAAAAAAAAAAAAGAAAGCCCTCTGAGCTTAGACTGCAGGAGCGCTGCCTCGGAAAGACTCCTCCCACAAACACGCTGATTGCATCACTAGCTGCCTTATTTGCTTACACTGCTTTCAGTGGATGGTTTCTTGGATCATTTACATACGCGAAAGAAGGGGTTTTGGCCATGCACACTTTAAAACCCCATTGATTAAAAACTTCCCTGCTCTGTTGATTACTATAAATATAAAATTATAAAAATGGACTAAAGTCACATTCAGACATGTTTATGCTTATTACAGAGGGAAAGTGCATTCCACTGAGCTTCCACTGTCTATACTTTATATTATTTTACTCTTACCTCTTACAGTTTTCAAAACCAAAACCTCTGAACCGAGGCTGACGTACACATGCTGTCGCCATGACCAAAACTCTTATTTCCTGGAAATGAAAATTCTTTCTACAAAAACCTTGAATCATAAGAAGAAAAACATTTGTTTTGCTTGGCAACACTTGTTTGTTTCTTTGTTTTTTTTGCAAACGACATTACAGGAAGACTGTTGGACCAATCTTCATGAAACTTTCAGGATAGATGGGCATTGGTCTCAAATAGAAACCCCAACATTGAGTGTCATCCGGTCAAGGTTTTGTGGCTACTGCTTTATATAGAGGTGGTAGTCACCATGTCATCGTGCTGTAAGAATGTAGAAGTGTAACAGTTGCGCACTGCATATCACCATTCGTACACTTATCCTGATCAAGTTCAATTAGCCGTTCTATTTCTTGATAAACTTCAGAACTAATCAGAACTAGAAACAAAACAAGAAAAACCTCATTATAACTTCATAGTATCGGAAGATAATCAGCAGATAAAAAATAAATGAAATTCACCTTGTGGTTCACCAAAGCTACTGATTCAATATCAGGCGAGTGGTGTTTATTTTAAGAAAATGTACTCTTTGATTATCACAGCTTTTGTTTGGTCCTTCTGAAAAGTCAAATGAACGGTTCTGTAAGGTTTTTTTTAAGCTTTTTGGCAGCTATTTAGAGCCTTGTATTTACGCAGAGTAACTATATACGGTATATGCTCTATTTACTGTATGGACATGGTATCAGAATTTTATTCATAAGCAGTAGCCACATGTACCCATAGGGTGCCCATTTTTTTTAGCGATATCTTCCTTCATATTCATCATAAGTGCTACCGGGCGAGATTTGTTTTGCCTGGCAACACTTGTTTACACTGACTCAGGTTTTAACTCAAGTTCCTCATTTCACCCTCTTGGGTCTGAGGATATTTTCCGGCACAAATGATTTTGGTATGCTCTGATTTTGCTGTCAATTTCAACAAATCTAAGCAGTATTTTCAACATCATATGACTTTTGTATTCAGCACAAGTTTAGCTAAAAATATATCCATGTAGTATGCATGTATGTCATGATTGTACTTTAAAAAAAAAAAAAGGCCATAATGTAAAAATCAGTTTTAGGAATGCGTTGGAACATGTGAAAAAAAAAAAATTACGTTACCCATTGTGACGAACCACTTTCATCACTTGAGGTGATTCTGTTCAGTCTGAGGAATGGATCAAGCATAAAAACTTTGTCAAGCTGTAAAGTCTGCACACCCCTTTCACTGTCTCCATGTTTTATGTTACCAACTTAAGCCTAGGTCACAACCGGACGTACGATTTTTTGGCTGTGCGATTTTTGCCATTTCCCAAATCGCTGCATTTTTTTTGTTCGTGGAGAAAGACGCACGTTGGCCGCAAGTTTGTCTTGCAACCTGAAAAAACATAAGCGCCCGTAGAGTTTGTTTGACATGACAAAGAACCTCTGCGGCCGGTCTGCGGCCGGTCTGCGGCTCGAAAATCAGCACGTCACACGCGCGCCCTCCGTGCGTTTCTTGCGTTTTTTTGCACGTAGACCGGCCGTAGGAGCACGTACGGCCGGTTGTGACCGAGGCTTTATTCTGCAATAGACCGAGTTCATTTTTAGGCACAAAATTCTACACAAAATAGCCCATAATGACAAAGTGAAAGCAGGTTTTTAAATATGCAACTTTATTTTCCTGACAAAAATAGGTTGTTTAGGGGTTACATATCATGCTTTCGTCTAAACCGGGGAACAGGGGCACTGCACCCTCTTACTCTCGGCATGCGCCCCCTTACCGAAATGCCGATTGAACCCCAAGTCACACTTAGGCCATGCACTTGTATGCTACTGCACAACATGCAATCTTTCTCAAAACGATCTTTTCTCTGTGAAAACATCCCAGCCACACCATGTGACAATGTGTCTGATCATCAAATACGTTATAATTACTCCAAAAATATTCCAATCATAGTAGATACACCATCAGACGGTGCAAAAACGATCCGAACTGGTGTTTTCCAGACCAAGGCGCCATGTTTAGTTGTTTACTTGTCGCAGCTGCTCTCGCGGGATTTGACATAGGTTACGTACAAGGTCAGTTGACTTGTCGAGCCAGATTTCTCAAGGGGCTTTAGGCGCTCTGAGATTAGACAAAGGCGCATAAATAATTGTTGGCCCATGCAGGGATCAAACCTGCAATCTCAGTGTTATAAGCACCACAGTCTAACCAACTGAGCTAACCAGCCCTTAATTTACTAAAGTCTGAATGTTGAGATGCGTATAATAGTGTGCGCGGTAAGAACCTGTTGAAGAGAGAAAAGTAAAGAGGGATGGGGCAGAGATAAAGCATGCAAAATCTATCTACCAGAATAAAGCTGAGAAATACAATAACATGATCAAACCAAAACAATGATTATTGTGTGCACACTTGAAACAACCTTCGGTTTAAAATCGCACTTTTCACATAAACTAATTAAGCTAAGACTAATGCTACCCAAAATGTCAGCCTTACTTGGGACCACTCTCACGTAACAGCATGGAGCTCGTCAGTCATCCTCCGTTTGGCGTATTCAGCTAGAAGAGTGCAGCACAGTTTCAATGTAGTTTAAATGCAGCTTTACTATGTTGCAAAAGTCCTTCCCAGGTGCGATCTCGTGATCCAGAAGGTCCTGGGTCAGAAGTTCATGGGTCTCTTTTAAATACCGACAGAGCGTCGGTCAGAGAGAGAGAGAGAGAGAGAGAGAGAGAGAGAGAGAGAGAGAGAGAGGGGGGGGGGGGGGCGTGCATCTGGGTGCACCAGTCCGAGAAGATAACCAGGAGGCAGAGAGCATGAGGCGCCAGCAGCTGCGCACATCCACGGCCGTAAGAGGCAGAAAGCGTAGAGTCTCATCCAATCGCGCCAGTCCAGAAAGGAGCCAAAGAGAGAGAAAAGAGAGAAGCTGGTCAGAGTGGCAGTCAGAGGGTGCGAGGCAAAGAGAATGAACCTCACTAGCGCCCCCATTTTATTGGCGAACTTGTGTCACGATCGACGTGGCACAGTGAAAGATGAGATGAAGCGGATATCGTTCGGAGCATGAACTGAGGGAATTATGGGAAATGTAGTTGTGGAGATTGTGCTGTACCTCCAACCACTTCCTAGGTGGAGTTCCTTATGGAGATGCTGGACACGTTGCTGATATCCTTACCAATTATGTTTGTTTTCAGGCTTATTTTAAGGCCAAATTCTTTGCAGGCATGAGCCAGACTGTTGTTGAGCCTCTGAAGTCTTTCCTGTGTGTGGGAGGCCAGGGCAGCAGAGTCAAAAGAGCATTTTCTCAGAGCATGACCTGGTGGGCTTTGACTTTGGTTTGGATGCGTGAGAGAGTGAACAGCTTGCAGTCTGAACACATGTGGAGGAACACTCCATCTTCTGATGCACTGAAGGCATGAGACAGCAGCAGGGAGAAGAATATCCTGAAGAGGGTGGGGGCAAGGACACAATCTTGCTTCACACTGCTGTTGATAGAGATGGGGGTGGAAGAGGAACCATCAAACAGCACTGTTCTCTTCATGTCCTTATGGAATGACGAGATCACTTTCAGCTACTTCTGTGGGCATCCCTTCTCAAGGACCTTGAAGAGGTGCTTTCTGCTCACAAGGTCAAATGCCTTCGTCAAATTTATAAAGATATACAAGGGCTGCTTCTGTTCCTGGCACTTCTATTGCAGTTGTCTCAGTGTGAAGATCATGCCAATGGTAGACCTGTGCTCTGAAACCACACTGCAAGTCAGGGTAAACTCTTTCAGCCAGTTGTTGCAATCTCTTTAGAACAAACCAGGTGAACACCTTCCCCACAAAACTCAACAGCAAAATCCCTCGGAACTTACTGCAAATCACTCTGATCCCCCTTGTTCTTGTATACAGTAACAACGCTTGCATCACATATCATGGGGGTACTGAACCTTCCACCCAGCACTGACAGTTGTTCATGGAGATGGTGCAAGATGGCAGACTTGGCACATTAACACTTCTGATGGAATGCCACCTGTTCCTGGCACCTTGCCATATGAAAGGAAGTCTATGGCTATGCTCATCTCTACCTTTGTTGGTGTTGTCAAACTCCTCCATGACTGGTAGGCTGGGGATGCAGTTGACTGCCACCTCTGTGACCATGCTCTCTCAAGTACAGGTCTTGACAGTTCTCTGCCCATCATTCCATCTGCTCACTGCATACATCTGTTGGAATTTGTGATTGTGTTACCTGTGGATGACTTCAAGGGAGCCATTTTCTTTGCACTAGGTCCGAGGGCCTTCTTCATGCCTTTGTAGACCCCATGTGTTCCCACCATCAAACTGTTCGATACAGTGACATGTTTCACCAATACTGGTTGGCACAGCATCTTGCAGTTCTCTGTTCTGAGAACATTATGGAACATTGGTCAGAGTGTTTCTGGGCTGACTGCTCCCTCTTGTTCATCAAGGCTTTGCATTTGGCGTCAATGACAGATTTCATCTTTGAGTGACCCATTTGAAATCAGTCTAGATTTTGTCATTTTTGCCAAAATATGGACAAGGCTGCACTGTGGACGGTGTCCTGCAGCTCGTTCCATGTCTGTTGCTTGTTGGCCCTCCAGGGTTTTATTCAGCAAACTGAGTGCAGAACTTAGGTACAGAAACCATTGCAGTGTTGTGTGGGGGACCAGAACACTGAGTGGTAGAATCTCTTTGGCAGGAGGCGAACCTTGCTGCACACCAGAGAGTGAACCGTATCGCAATCCGCACTGTGGTAGCGGCGTATGGCGAGTATGCTCTTTAGCTGGGCTTTTCTGGTGATGAAGTCCAGCTGGTGCCAGTGATGGGATTGTGGGTATATCCAGGATACTCTGGTGCAGGTTTGTGTTAAACATGTTGCAGATGCAGAGCTTGTGATAGAAACAGTTCCAGCAGTCTTGTTCATTTTGCCAAAGTACCAAAGGCAGTCAGGCCAGGAGTCATGCTCTCAACCCATTTTAGTGTTAAAATCCCCAAGCAAAAACAAGTGCTCCAGAGTTTGGTACTTTACCAACAGTAATACCAAGGACTTCGTAAAACTTATCTTTGATCTCCAGGGCAGAGCAGACAGTAGAGGCATAGATGCTCAGTATGTTCACAAAGCCTGTGGAAAGTCACAAGGTGAGGATGCATTCTGTGCAGCCAGATGGTGGTTCCATGGTGGACAGCAAGCTGTTCTTCACAGCAAATCCAACACCATGCAGCCATACTTCACCTTCAGCACTACCCTGCCAGAAGGTGGTATAGTCCTTCTTGCGTAACAATGCCGCTTTCTGCAAGCCTGGTCACTTAAAGAACAGCTATGTCCACATTCAGGACATGTCCACATTATGTCCTACTCATCCTGGCAGCTCAAAGATGTAATTTAAGAATTAAGTGTGCTACTTTTCTTACTGTCACGCGTGTGTGTGTGTGTGTGTGTATGTATGTATGTATTACTTTTCTGGATGGATCCAGTGCCAATCTATTGAACTGCAAGCATTTTTCTGCTCTGCCTTTGTTGACCGAGAACTAAAATAAATGTCAATCTGATCTGCATTTGGGTCTCTGTCAGTGAAGGCCTTACAATAACACTAAAGCTTTTCCGGTTTATGTTCGATATGTATGAATTTGGTGCTGGCCCGGCCCGCCTGGCAAATTTCAAAAGTCAATGTGGCCCCTGAGCCAAAAAGTTTGCCCACCCCTGATCTAGACTCTAGATATAGCTCTATAGAAAATCTAATCACCAACATTAACATATTAGACTAGATCTAATCCAACATCAATATCCTGGACTATCAATTAATGCTATTAGTTAATACTAACAATAATACTAATGTGAGACCTCGTCGAGGCTAATTGCAATAGGACTGCAATCATTCAATTCTTCATTTTAAAGCAGGCCTAACCATTAGGTCTAACAATATTATACTACAGCAATAAATCTAAGATGTTCAATCTTTACAGTTAAGTTGCTGTACATCAATCGGCCTAACGCTATTGTCAATATTTGGCCCATGATATCATTTTAGGTGATTTACAAATCTATATTCTCTGATATTCTGTGGTAATATTAAAACCAACAGTCCCAATGAACCATGTTATTGGTCATTTGTGCAAAATATAGACCTATGATCAAAGCTAAGTTTATTAAATCAACACTGACAAGTCATTCATCAACCTTTCAAACTTCTCCTTTAAATTATTTTAATGTATTTTAATTTTTTTTTTTTTTACACAAAATCAACCAATTAGTTGGAATGTGGAAATCTGTGGGAGGACTTCAAGCTGTGTTTTTACTGTAACATCAGCATGGTACATTTTTCTTTAAAATCCACATAATGCCTTTTTGTAATGCTTTAAATGAATATACATCATTATTAATTCATTTTGGTTGTTACTAAAGCACGGGGGGATATAAATTATCATCAAGCAGGGCTGAACGATATGAACAAAATTTCATATCTCGATATTCATGCCAGATATCTCGATATCGATACAATACGATATGACTACGGGTTCAGTGAAAACCAAGCATTTTTCAGAAAAATAAAAACAATCCAAAAAAATGTGGAAAATGCAGTTTTATTTTTAAGAACTCACTGCTAGTCATCAACATAAACAAATTACAAATAAATTAATTACAAATCAAACATTTTACTGCAGCTCTGCTTTAACAATAGGTCCGTGGTTGTGGCGAAATGATCGATTTCACGGAGCTCGGATTCAACATTCATTTTACACCTCATTATAGAGTTTCGGAATGGCCACTTGATTAAAATGTGTTCGGAATGGTATTTTATAACGCTTGTCCAACATCCAAACCATTTTTTAAAGCCCTCTTTCGAGACTGTGTACACAGGTACCATGTCTTTTGCAATGTGGTATGTTATAGCGTCTGTAATTTCTTTATGTCTGGTGGATGTCAACTCGTATGGTGTAACGCTACTGAACGCATCAGCAATCAAACTTTGCTTTGGCTTATTTCGGGATGACTGAGAAGTCCCCGGTGTTTCACTTATTGTCATACACTCTTCATGCAGCACGCGATGGTGTTGTTTCAGGTGGTGAAACATGTTTGTTGTGCTACCTTGCTTCGTCGCAATTTTTGCTAAGCACGACCTGCACAACACCTCACTCTGGTTAACATCATCCTTTTTGAATCCAAAATACCTCCAAATAATGGAGGATGATTTATGTTTTGGCACCAAGTCAGATTCTGCACCGCCACCGGCTGCGTTATCTTCCGCACTCATTTTCTTTCTTTCTTTTTAATTTCCCTGCTGTGTCTGTAGTGTGCGCGCACGTCGGTCTCCATCTCCCTCACTCCCACCCTCATATGCTTGTCATTGGTTGGCTTCAGCTGTCAATCCACAGCAAGCATGAAATAAGGTTTGTGGTTGGCTGGCCTTAGCGGTGCATTCAAGGGCAATCGTAAAAATGATGTTTGTTGTGACTGCCAGAGCTGTACATGCAGGGCGAGTGCGGGGAGGGGAAATCTATATCATCTATATCGTTGCTTTTTTGATATTAATATCTTAAATGTTCATATCTAGATATAGATACAATAACGATATATTGTTCAGCCCTATCATCAAGCACAAAAAACTAATTGATAAATCGCAGTTTCCGGAACCCAGAAGAAGGCAGCCTTGCCCCAGAGCTAATCTCACATGACATCATGCGTGGAACCCCGGTTATATGGGTCATTTCGGTTCATCGGACTCCGTGCTTGTTTACTTGCTGAAATGGGATATTATTGTTGGAATCTTACAAAAATAACAATGGGGAAGGGCTGCGTATTGTTTGGATGTTCAAATCCATATACAACAGAACATTCGCAACAGAAGCAACAGAGGGTGAGGTTTGTGCAAACAAAGCAGGCAGATTTCGTGTTGCCTACTAATAATAAATCTGATTCATCAAGTGTTCACCACCAGAATGACCACATGGGAGTTACTGGAGCAAAAAGAAACCCATTTATTTAATAAAGGACATTGGAGCAGCCATTTGGATAGTTCGTCGATTTCCCTATTATTCTCTCTCTCTTTTTTACACACACACACACACACACACACACACCCCAGACGCAGGATTATGAGCAACATTTACATACTCGTGACATCCAATCTTATCACATCTCATGGTTTTCCCCAAAGCGTTTTAGTGTATCAGGTCCGATACACTTAGTCACTTTAGTTAAAATCCGATACGCTTAGATTCATACAGATACGTTAAAATTTCCTACCCACAAGTAGCTAAATACATAGGAGAGCAAATAACAGATCCATTTACACATTGATTTGTGTTAAACACGCAGCCTTTTTTCCCAATGTTTCTGTTGATTCTGTCAAAGTAGTCAAGTCAAGTTTATTTGTATAGCGCTTTTAACAATAAACATGGTTGCAAAGCAGCTTTACAGAATTTGAACGACTTAAAATATGAGCTAATTTTATCCCTAATCTATCCCCAATGAGCAAGCCTGTGGCGACGGTGGCAAAGAAAAACTCCCTCAGACGACATGAGGAAGAAACCTCGAGAGGAACCAGATTCAAAAGGGAACCCATCCCCATCCGGGTAACAACAGACAACATGACTAACATTAACAGTCCTAACATAAAGTCCGCTTCGTTGATGCTATAAACCCCCCACCGACAGAAACCCGAGCGCAAAACCGTTCACGACAACTGTAGTCCCAAAGTCAGCAAGTCAACTGCAGTCCCCAGCCACAAAAGCATCACTGCAAAAGTCCAGAGCGTCCTCCAGGCGCGACTCCCAACTGTCCACATGGGGCCGCCCTCCACAGGATGTGGAGGTATGTCCGTGTGGTATGATGTAAACAAACTAATCTGTTGGCTCTCTCAAGATCACGTGTTCAAACCGTCCAATAAAAATATCAAAAGAAAACATCAGACATCCCGGAATTTTCCGATTCATTATAAGTGATCTCATTGGCTGCCGATGTTGTCCCCCACCAGACAGACAAAGCCGACTGATTTTAATCACAAAAGTTTGACCTAGTCTATCATTATGGTTTCGATCAAAGATTAGTTGACTAAATGTCAATAAACCCACGTGAGTGATGGCACACAAAACCAGACAACTGTCATGACAACGTTGTCAATTTTGATCACAGCGACTGGCTCAAAAAGCACAACTACTCTGTCCACCGCCACGATGATGACACCTGGCACTACAGTGTCTACACCAGCATTCTCTCAGTGCCAGAATTGATCAGGCCAGTGCTCTTCCTTCTCACCATCTCTCTCCTCTGTGCTGTAGTCGAGCTGACTGACAGGATACATCCTTCCTGTGTCCAAGGAGAATTAATCTGCTTTAAAGGAGTAGAAAACTTAATTCATTAGTTTGGGTTTGCAGAAAGATCATGTACTTAAAACCCTTTGGTGACTGACCCCTTGAAAATGGTTCCTCCAGGAACCATGACGTTTCAGTTGTCAAGACAATGGAAAAACTAAAATACAAATACAAGAGCATTTTGTTTTGTGCACAAGAGCATTGTGACGTATCTTTCTGTTTTTGTATTTTAGTTTTTCCATTGTCTTGACAACTGAAACGTCATCGTTCCTGGAGGAACCATTTTCAAGGGGTCAGTCACCAAAGGGTTAAACACTCTCACGAAGTGAAGTTGTCCAAATGTGTCAAATATAGCATAATTTCAAATAATAATCATAAGCATTTTTGGCAACGTTGTGTCACTGGGATCCATTTAACAAAAGGAGGCTCCGGATTATTCTTTTGTTAAAGGGTCACAGTGACATCACACTGCCAAATATGCTTATCATTATTACTCAAAATTATGCTACATTTGACACTTAAATTCTCTTCATGAATGCGTTAAGTACATAATCTTTCTGCAAACTTTAATGTATGAATTAAGTTTTCTTTTCCTTTAAAGATATATGTTTTAATCTTAATCTAGTCCATTTAATAAAGTGCCAAAATCTAAACTTTATAATATGCAGTTGCGGCGGCACAGTGGTGTAGTGGTTAGCGCTGTCGCCTCACAGCAAGAAGCTCCGGGTTCGAGCCCCGTGGCCAGCGAGGGCTTTTCTGTGCGGAGTTTGCATGTTCTCCCCGTGTCCGCATGGGTTTCCTCCGGGTGCTCCGGTTCCCCCCACAGTCCAAAGACATGCAGGTTAGGTTAACTGGTGACTCTAAATTGACCGTAGGTGTGAATGTGAGTGTGAATGGTTGTCTGTGTCTATGTGTCAGCCCTGTGATGACCTGGCGACTTGTCCAGGGTGTACCCCGCCTTTCGCCCGTAGTCAGCTGGGATAGGCTCCAGCTTGCCTGCGACCCTGTAGAACAGGATAAAGCGGCTAGAGATAATGAGATGAGATGATGAATATGCAATTGCCTTACTTTTCTTTTCAGTGTATCTTAGTTATACATATATTATGGTAATTGCATCAGAAACATTCTAAATCATTACAGTTATAGTAATAAAGCAACTTATTTTAAGGTCGCAGTTCTTAGGTTCAGATACCTTTATGATCAACAGGAGGTCATGATGATCGATTTTCTTCATTGGATTGCATAAGATGGAGCAAACCACTGTTCATATTTTCATGCACATTTTTGTTACAACACTACTTGATCATAGATAATTAAGGTATCCCTGTAGATTTTCAATCTATCATATACCTAAGTAATCTATAAGAAAAAAAACAGTTTAACTTGCATGTTGAGCTTTAAAGTGAAATTTCAAATGTGTATACATTAATACTATTTAGGTCAGAAATTATTGAAAAACTGGTAAAATCGGTCCTATAAATCATGTATCTAAAACCTCTCAGAGACCCTGAAAATGCACCTGAGAGCATCTATTTTTAAAAAATTTTCCGGGGGGGGGATGCCCCCCGTTTCACTTCACGCCTTTGGCACTCGCTTTTGTGCTATTGGCGCTCAATTGTCTGTGTATTATCATGCCAGACTTTTAATTTTCGGGGGGGGGGGGGGGGGGGGGGGGGGGGGGGATGACATCTGATGCACTTTAACAGGAAGAAAAATGCACGCACAATCATTATTAAATGAAACATGTTAAATGCTCTCAGATTGCAATATTGCAAGACTCAATTTGTTTTTAGTTTTGTTCAGAAAAACATGATGAAAGGTAACCACTGTGTTCTGCACATCTCCATCTCATGCATGATACAGAGGAAAACTGTTGTGAACTGAATGAACTGGCAGTTTCTCGTCTTGTGGGCTCAAAAAGAACCATTTACTCCGGAATATCCTTGATAAGGCCAAAAAAAAAAAAAAAAAAAAAGTGTTTCAGGTAACATGAAATACTAAAATAAGGTCGGTAGGTAGGAAAAAGTTTTTTTTTTCTTAATTTTTTTTTTTTATTTTGTTCGAAAAAATTAACACAAGTAAACATCTTACAAAATAGTATTTTGGCACAGAATCCTTTATACCACACATCATAATAAAATAAGTGTTTTAAATCTTTAAACGAATAAAAAAAAAATAATCGCGAGAGTTCGAGTTATGATATCTGGAATCAAGTAATTACGTGAAAAGATATTGTTAAAGTTATCACGTTTTTACAATATATTTATCATGTAATAACATCACGTAATTTCATGATACGAAATGATCACGTTATTTCATGATATTTTCATGTAATAACATGAAAACACCTTATCAAGAAATAACGTGAAAATAACGTCCTAGGCTAGGCTACTTCCATTAAAAGCAGACGGCCTCGCCTAGCCTACTGTAGAACTTGGGTCGAGCAAAAACACCGAGCAAAAACATGGCTGAATCCTGAATGACTCCTATTTGTATAAATAGGGGACTACAGAGGCGGCAAAATGTAGTGTTTTTCCCTGCCATGGAAGTGCACTTGTATACTGAAGAGGAAGCAATTTGCATGACAGCCTTGAATGAGGATTCAAAATGGCGGCTCGGCTCAGTTTTGCCTTCCTCCTTCAGTATACAAGTGCGCTTCCATGTTTATGCAGGAGGGCTGATAGAAGTGGCAAAACATTTTACTTTTTATCGTTTCTTTCACAACTCGAATGCATTGAAACAAAAAATTATGACAAACTAATGCCGCTTACACTAAAATATCGAGGGAAATTTGTAATAAAAAAAACTTTACGGTCGGCAATTTTGCCGCCGAAATTCTCGGTCGGTCAGGTTACCGGAAACACACTATTTTTTTTTATTTGGCCTAATCATCTGCCCCTTCATAAGAATCCCAATCACCATCAAAATTCTCTCCAAAACGTGTCTCCACATCAAGACTGGTCTAACCACTGCTGCACACATGAACGAAATTGATAACTGAATTGTTACACATGTGACGTCATGCACCCCTTCAGGAGCTTCTGGATGAGTCTTGGCAGATTCTGTGAAAATCAGCTGATCTTATTGATTTTCCATCAATTTATGGCCTTTTGGACCAGCTATGGTTCGAAAACACATGATCAATCAACATGATTGATTGTACAAGAAAAAAAGTGGGGTTTAGAGGCATTACGTGCACTTGAATAATATTGTATTAACCAGGATAATGTTAAATGTAGTTTTACTGGGCCTGCTACAAACAGCTGTGAATTGGTAGTAAGGTCTACTTCAAGATTAGTTAGGTTTTTTTGTTTGTTTGGGGGGGACCCACCTCATGTTAAGTTCATTCTCAGCAGGTCTGCAGCTGAATGCAGGGATTATTTAGAGACAGTTTTAAGAGCTAGACTCACCTAAATTCAAAGCTTCTGGAGGAAATAAAAAAATCTTGATTAAACTAGTAAAACATGAAGTATAAATTAATTTAAAGAAATGAAACTGAAA
The DNA here is from genome assembly GCF_027579695.1 of Neoarius graeffei. Taxonomy (NCBI): domain Eukaryota; kingdom Metazoa; phylum Chordata; class Actinopteri; order Siluriformes; family Ariidae; genus Neoarius; species Neoarius graeffei. The sequence continues at coordinate 69,893,424 of NC_083574.1, read as the reverse complement.
GAAAACAAGTTGGACATAGGTAAGGGTGACAATCACGTTGTGAATGAAAAACCATAAGTTCGGCACTGTCGCAAAATTCCTGCGAAATATTTTATGATAACTTATAACACACAAAAAAAATTGTAAAGTTTGAATGAAATGAAGATTCACCACAGATTTTAGTATAGGTAATTGTATGGGGCCAAGTAAAATTAAGGACTAATTTCATGAGTGATTTTCAAAACTTTGAAATCATGAGTGAAATTGATCCTTAAATTTTATGAGGACCCATAAATTATTCAAATATTTCATTTCAAGTTTGAGTAAAAACAGTATAAATACCAAGTACCTCTTGATCTAGTTCAGTACATGCAACCACAATCATAGGGAAGACTGCTGACTTCTCTTCAGGACAACTGTCAATCAATCATTGACACTCTCCACAAGGAGGGTAAGCCACAGGTCATTGCTGAAAAGGTGTACAAGCAACAGGGATGACCGCAGCCTTGAGAGGATTATCAAAAGTTGATTCAATAAGTTGGAGAGCTTCACAAGGAGTGGACCGAGGCTGGTGTCAGTGCATCAAGAGCCAGCAAGCACAGGGGCTACACAACTGTCACATTCCTAATATCAAGCCACTCCTCAACAAAAGGCATCAGAAGCATCTTACTTGGACGAAGGAGAGAAAGAACCAGACTCCTGGTAGATGGCTGCATTGACTTTGGACTTGATAAAACAGTGCACCAACACCAGCACATAAAATGGCACCCCAAATCCTCACAGACTGTGGAAACTTCACAGTGGACTTCAAACACCTTGGATTCTGTGCGCCTCTGCTCTTCCTCTAGATTCTAGGACCTTGATTTCCAAATGAAATTTTCAAAATTGCTGCCAAAAACTGTTGTTCAATGGTCCAAGGTCCTCTTTTCCAAAGAAAGTAAACTCTGAAAATTTCATTTGGAAATCAAGGTCCTAGAATCTAGAGGAAGAGCAGAGAGGCACAGAATCCAAGGTGTCTGAAGTCCACTGTGAAGTTCCCACAGTCCGTGAGGATTTGGGGTGCCATTTTATCTGCTGGTGTTGGTGCACTGTGTTTTATCAAGTCCAAAGTCAATGCAGCCATCTACCAGGAGATTTTAGAGCATTTCATGCTTCCATCTGTTTACAAGCTTTGTGGAGATCCCAATTTCCTTTTCCAGCAGGATATACAATAGCACTTACCCGCAGTGCCAAAACTACTACCAAATGGTTTGCTGACCATGATATTACCATACTTGATTGGCCAGCCAATTCTCCTTACCTGAACTCCAGAGATAACCTACAGGGTACTGTCAAGCGGAAAACAAGAAACACCCAACCCAAAAATACAGACAAGCTGAAGGCCACCATCAAAGCGACCTGGGCTTCAAGCTGACTGTCTCCATGGCACACTGCATCGATGCAGTAATTTGCTGTAAAGGAACCCCAACCAAGTATTGAGTGTATAAATTAAAATACTTCTCAGAAGGTGGACACTTCTGTATTGCAAATCCTTTTTTGTTTGATTTTAGGAAAAACATTTTAATAATTTGAGATACTGGATTTCTGATGAGCTATAAGCCATAATCATCAAAATTAAAACAAAGGGTTTGAAATATTTCACTTTACATGGAATGAATATAGAATATATGAAAACTTGTTTTTGGAGGGGGGAAAAGAATTCACTATTCTAATTTTTTTTTTTTTAGATGCATTAGCGCACCCACACACATGTGATGTACATAAAGATACTACACGGTGGCACAGAGGCACCAAGTTGATCTTCGAGTGGTGAACATATTTCACAAGTGAGCACAGCAAAAGAGTAAAATATTTTTCAATACAAGATAAACATCACATCTTCACACCATCGGGGTAATATTCTTTTTATTACATACAACCCCGATTCCAAAAAAGTTGGGACAAAGTACAAATTGTAAATAAAAACGGAATGCAATGATGTGGAAGTTTCAAAATTCCATATTTTATTCAGAATAAAACATAGATGACATATCAAATGTTTAAACTGAGAAAAATTAGGTGATTTTAAATTTCATGACAACAACACATCTCAAAAAAGTTGGGACAAGGCCATGTTTACCACTGTGAGACATCCCCTTTTCTCTTTACAACAGTCTGTCAACGTCTGGGGACTGAGGAGACAAGTTGCTCAAGTTTAGGGATAGAAACGTTAACCCATTCTTGTCTAATGTAGGATTCTAGTTGCTCAACTGTCTTGGGTCTTTTTTGCCGTATCTTCCATTTTATGATGCGCCAAATGTTTTCTATGGGTGAAAGATCTGGACTGCAGGCTGGCCAGTTCAGTACCCGGACCCTTCTTCTACGCAGCCATGATGCTGTAATTGATGCAGTATGTGGTTTGGCATTGTCATGTTGGAAAATGCAAGGACTTCCCTAAGAGAGACGTCGTCTGGATGGGAGCATATGTTGCTCTAGAACCTGGATATACCTTTCAGCATTGATGGTGTCTTTCCAGATGTGTAAGCTGCCCATGCCACACGCACTAATGCAACCCCATACCAGAGACGCAGGCTTCTGAACACTGATGATAACTTGGGTCGTCCTTCTCCTCTTTAGTCCGAATGGCACGGCGTCCCTGATTTCCATAAAGAACTTCAAATTTTGATTCGTCTGACTACAGAACAGTTTTCCACTTTGCCACAGTCCATTTTAAAATGAGCCTTGGCCCAGAGAAGACGTCTGCACTTCTGGATCATGTTTAGATACGGCTGCTTCTTTGAACCATAGAGTTTTAGCTGGCAACGGCGGATGGCACGGTGAATTGTGTTCACAGATAACGTTCTCTGGAAATATTCCTGAGCCCATTTTGTGATTTCCAATACAGAAGCATGCCTGTATGTGATGCAGTGCCGTCTAAGGGCCCGAAGATCACGGGCACCCAGTATGGTTTTCCGGCCTTGACCCTTACGCACAGAGATTCTTCCAGATTCTCTGAATCTTTTGATGATGATATGCACTGTAGATGATATGTTCAAACTCTTTGCAATTTTACACTGTTGAACTCCTTTCTAATATTGCTCCACTATTTGTCGGTGCAGAATTAGGGGGATTGGTGATCCTTTTCCCATCCTTACTTCTGAGAGCTGCTGCCACTCCAAGATGCTCTTTTTATACCCAGTCATGTTAATGACCTATTGCCAATTGACCTAATGAGTTGCAATTTGGTCCTCCAGCTGTTCCTTTTTTGTACCTTTAACTTTTCCAGCCTCTTATTAGCCCTGTCCCAACTTTGAGATGTGTTGCTGTCATGAAATTTCAAATGAGCCAATATTTGGCATGAAATTTCAAAATGTCTCACTTTCGACATTTGATATGTTGTCTATGTTCTATTGTGAATACAATTTCAGTTTTTAAGATTTGTAAATTATTGCATTCCATTTTTATTTACAATTTGTACTTTGTCCCAACTTTTTTGGAATCGGGGTTGTAGAAATCCAAAAAAAATTATACGAGTTAATCAAAAGAATTTTAATTTTGAACCAGTTTGCCATTGACAATGCGCATCGAGTCAGTGGGAAAACACTGGAAGGGACGTCGTCGATATCCTCACAAGTGAGGATATTGGAAATTATACATACGGGCCACTTTTTCCATGGAATAAAAACATGTATTCTATTCCCTTCTAGTGGGTTTACTGATAGCATGCAATATTGTTATATCACTTATCCTCTGTGTATTAAGTCACTCTACCCAATGGAGAATGAGTCTGCAATACTGTTACAATATTGCACATTGTCAAGACAACACGGAGACATAAAACTTCCGTGTTAGCAAGAGACAGTGACAGTTTGTAAACAAACGTGGCCGCTAGGCTTGTTTCATTAAAAATGGAAGATTTTGAGAGAATTCTGGCTGCCAGGTCACGCCATTGTGTGTAGCTGTCGATGTTGATTTTAAAAGTAACTAAATAAAATCACCCAGGGGAAAAAAATTTATTAATTAATTAATTAATAAATAATAATAATAATAATAATAATAATAATAATAATCTTGACTGCGTTAGCATTGGCCTTCGCCAACACTACAACAGTTGGAAGGTAATTAGACTGCTGTGCTAACAGCACCAAGTCACGGGTAAGCTAGCACTGGCCTTCACTAATGCTACACCGGGTGGAAGCTGACTGGACTACCTCACTAACAGCACAGAGTCGCGGGTAAGCTAGCTTTGGCCTTCAAGAATGTGGATATGAAGAGGGTGCATCATAATAATAAATAGCAGCTTTTTTCATGGTCCATCAGATATAATCCATTCAGCGAGCATGATCTTGAACGAGTCAAAGACAAGTTCAACATCATGCTTGCTGAATGGAATATATCTGATAGACTACGAAAAAAGCTATTATTCAGAGGTCTCAAAAGTAGCTGGTCGTCGTCGGCAAATCGCTGTCTGTAGTAGGGTTTGCCGCCGTCTATTTTTCACTGAGTAACAAAAAATATTTTTGATATACACACAAAACTGAGCAGCGCGTGATGTGAAACTAAGTTTTATTCAACTAAATAATGGCCAGATACCAACACTTCCATAGGAAATAGAGGCAGCCATTATGCTGCCCTGTGCTGTAACTAAGATGTAATCTGATTGGCTGACAAGGTGTTGACAATATTTTGTGTACTGTGATTAAGCTGCACTTTAGATGCCTGATTTTCAAAAAGGCTTCAAACTACAGGCAAGTCCAATTTTAGCCATTACTCTGATTACCAAGTGAAATACCTGGCACGGATTTAAGGGGGTGCGCTCCTGGCGTGCACCACCCCCCCCCATCAAAAAGAAAGGAAAGGAGAGGAAAAAACAAGTTTTAGTATTGCAGATGCTGAGATATGCCTGTTGTTTTTATTTAATAAAGGTTCTTAAAAAATAATGTCGGATTGAGCTCAAGAGTTTATGGTATAAATTTATCTTTAATAGTAGGTCCAATAGGGTTTTTTTTTTTTTTTTGCACTTGTGACACAAATGCAGTGAAAAGTAAGCTGGGCAAGTCCTGTTGAATTTTAACAGGGGGTGGGAACTTCGTGCATCAATGTAATAATAGTGTGGGAAATAAGGCTGGACCGGCAGACTTTGACTGGTAATTTTCGCATTTGTCAGTCTGTATTTCAACAGCCTGTGATTGGCCGATCACAGATGCTCTCAAGGACAAGCTGCCTCTCATCAGCAAGTAGGAGTGCATTCTGGCATAACACCACGCGACGCTGTTATCAGCTGGGTAGGTTTACCACTAACGTTAAAAGAAAATAGACTACTACAGGTTTTGGACCCTGACAAAGTGTTCCCCCATCATATTTTAACCCTCTGGGGTCGAGAGCTTCTCCGGTGAAGCTTGGCAGGTTTCGAATGAGTAGGTCATGTATTTAGATAAATATCTTCGAGTTTTTAATCATACAACCATGATATATTAAAAGAAAACCCATTTTTCAAATACAGTTATGAAGATAATGATATAAACTAATGATTCATGTGAATACTGGAAAATAAGGAGCTCACACAACTAAGATATCCATCTCTGAAAGTCAGTTCCTATGCAGAATGGATGATTTCATGGATGCCGCCATTGAATATATTTTAACCAATCAGAAAAATCCCCCCGATCGTTTCTGGCAATGCTCTGAAGTCATTTGGGCACAAGACATGGAAGCTCCGCATAGTGAGTAAGACTTGAAGCTGCCCCTGGCTGGAGATTATTTCATTAAATGTTTAGGCCACACCAATTTAATTAGTTGGTTCTCGGATTTTTTCAGGAAAAATATGAAGCGAGCGAGCGAAATTAAAAAAAAAAAAATGTTATATATATATATATATATATATATATATATATATATATATATATATATATATATATATATATATATATGCTCTGATGGTAAAATTAGCGGTGGAAATAGACCAAACAATACAGGTAAACCAGTAAACAGATAAGCTAAATAAACGATTGAATTACAGTCAATTGAACATCTACAATGCACAGAAAAAAAGATTTGACCAGGAGTAGGCTACTTCTGATGGCTAAATACTTCGAATGATTTTTTTTGTTTGCCCCTCACATCAATCAATGAAATATAAATCAAACCCACCTCCACAGAGATGTTGTCCAAGTTGACACATCGCAGGGTAACAAGCTCACGGCATCTTGAGTACAACTGTGCAAAGTTTTCCCCCTCTTGAATTTTGACACACCTGTCAAAGATTTTACGCTTCTGTTTGCTGAATATCCTAACAATCACAAACACAGGCTTTGCAGGATTCCCCTCCACAGGCATGTTTCTTCCACAAGTCTTTATCTAAAGTGAAAGGGGCAATTTGATCAGTTTTCAACGTCACGTGACCTCAACCTGCAGTCTTCAGTATTTTGGAACCATCAGCCACGATGTTTTTCTGTTGGTGGGAGTTTGATTTCGATTTTATTTTTTTCATTTTGCATTTTCTTCAAGCGGCGATTCTGAGAACCAACTAATCAAATTGGTGTGGCCTTATATGGAAAAAAAAGTTTAATTCCATTTCTCTAACAAAAATGTGGAGGGGAAAGATGATACTGATGTCACTGATAAACAGCTGATGTACTCCTGTGTGACTGAATAGGGGCGGCAACTTTTCATATTTATATCCCCAGTACAAGTAGTGCTGCCATGACAGCCTCATTCTGCAGACTGTAACCTTGCTAGACTACCTACAAACAGATCTGCATACAATCTGACTTACCAAAATCTGTTGAAGAGTCAAGTACACGAGTTTTTCCACGTTCCTGGCAGCATAAGCACTCGTTAGCACGCTTAGCATGCTCTCGACTCATTCATGAAAAACTTCAAGACATCACCAGGCTAGCCTACCTTAATTACCGTGGTAGACAGTCCAACCCCCGCGGCAACACAGAAAGAGGACAAACAAACACTGCTTTACTATACAGGATTCATATGAACATGACTGGACAATGGCAAAACTGAAAAACCGAGCCTGCATCAATTCCCAAAGTACAAAAAGTTAAGAAGGTAATGGATAAATGCCATTTGCTGCACAGGGACAGACCTCTAACAGGCTGACTGGAATGGTCCTTCGGGTGCAAAAACAGCACATTCGCAGCTCGTGTGCTCGGAATATTTTGAAAATTGTTTCACTCAAACAACTCTGATGCACCGGGCATTAGGAATACCGTACAAGCCAGCGCTGAATCCAGATGCGGTTTCCACAATCTTCGGCCAAAAAGCGGACCAGACAAATGAGACAACACGGTCAGTAGTCCGCAAAAGAGAAATTCAAAGGGTAAGAAAACACTTATGGCTTCACCAACTTTTTATTAAGTGTGATGTATTATTTAGAGTTCCTTTGGGCATAAACATAATTGCTGATGCAGTTAAGCAGCTTGATGTTTGTTGGGTGCCTTGCTTTGATTTACTGTCGTGTTGTCAAAAAAGCCTCAGTAATGGCTAAAACAAAAATATTCTTCACTTGTGCATAACCAGTTGATATGGTAATGCTTGTTTATCATGATTAGTTATTCATTTCATTGTCCAAAATACTCGAGGAAATCAGTGAAGAAATGTTGCTGGCGCTATGGTCCATTTTGTCGAATATGGCCGTGTATTGTAAGTGACATCACTTTACGGAAACCATTCGGAGTTCTTTTATGTATACAGGAATGTGAAATAGCCAACCTTGATCAGTGCAATCTAGTCAAACAATTTTAAGAAACCAGTGGAAGTTTTTATGGAGTAAATTCCAAACCCAGTTTTATGATATGCATATAACTAATTTTTTATAATTTTGGTGCCATTTCTGTAATTTAGTTGTACTCTGTGATACTTACAGTTAGCATATTTTTTTTTTTGTTTATGACTTATCATTGTTACACAATTTTGTCAATTTATTATTGTCTCATTTTATTGTTTTCTGCCATCATCAAGAGGACCACATTGGAAATAAGTATTTTATACTTTGTGTTATCCTTGGTGCTATTTACACCATATCTTTTACATGTATGAATTTTACCAAATAAATCCATACCATACCAGCAGCTCGGGTGTTTCTGGCAATATTTCTGCCTTTTTTTGTTCAAGTGCATCCTGCTGTAATGTTCACATGAATCCTATATAGTAAAGCAGTGTTTGTTTACCCTCTTTCTACGTTGCCGCAGGGGTTGGACTGTCTACCACGGTAATTATGGTAGGCTAGCCTGGTGACGTCTTGAAATTTTCATGAACGAGTTGAGAGCATGCTAAGTGTGCTAACAAGTAGTATAACGCATAGTTTCAGCCTCGTTTTACAGGTATAGAGTTCAGGTTTGTCCATAAGTCAGGGTTGCAGCTCATTAATACACTATTTCAGATGTATAGTGAAAAAAATTCACAGTCACCTTTGTAGACCTTACGCTTTGCCCCTTCAGTACTGAAGTAAACACTCAGCCTTGCGCCCAAATGACAATCACGAATCGCCGTTCCAACAGGCAACATGGCAGCCTACTGGTAGCATTAGAGTAGCAATACAAAAACGCTCAACTTTCTTATAAATGGTCAAACATACCTGAAACTTTTCCGACAGGCTCTCAATATTACAAGCTACCAAACCGTGCATGTATTTACTTTACATTTTCTATTCCTTTAACAGAAACTTTATACCGTATTTTCCGGACTATACGTCGCTCTGGAGTTTAAGTCGCATCAGCCAAAAAATGCATTATGAAGACGAAAAAAACATATATACGTCGCACCGGACTATAAGTCGCACTTTTTTGAAGGGTTATTCTATCCATGGAATCTGTGATTGTATCTGATAAGCGGCGCGTGGTTACTGCGCGACTGCATTGTTTATTTAATAAACGAACAGCTGAGCAGTGATAACGCACCCTTTGCCCTGTAAGTAGCCTCGTCTGATTATTTTAAATATCTACTACTATCTTTAATACTATCACTATCGTTATTACTAATAGCCTATATTATTATTATAACTAATATTAGTAGCCTATTACTGATGCATTAATCAGTTTGCTTTTAGATTATTTTTACCGGTAGGGCTTATTATCGCCCCATGGCTCTTTCATCTGTGTTATTAAAGCTGTAGTCATCATCGAGGAGTGTCATTCTTCATTTTTGTCGAATTTTATTTCGTCAAATCAGAGGTCAAGTAGGCTATAGGTATATCATCTCCAAAGACAGGTACGGTAGTAAAAACAACCGTCTAGTGAAAAAAACAACAACCGCTTTAAATCCCCTACTTAAATCCTTAAAATGAGTCATTTAACTCATGTCTTGTGTGATCTGATCTCCAATGGTGAAATAAACCGGTTGTGATGAGTACAGTCTGTTATTTTAGAAGATAAATGTAATATATAATTTAATATATAGACTAATAAAAATTAATATTTTATAATATAATATCACGACATATTACTGTCTGTAACTGTTTGTCACTAAAGCGTTTTCTAAAATCATAATGTCTGATATTATTATTATTATTTTACACACACAATAAGCGCATGTGCGTAAAGTTATAGTAAACCATCCCCCACCTTTTTTTTTTTTTAGTCGCCGGACCCACCCACCTCCTGCGTTCTGGGACCTCCCACTTCACAAATTAAGCACTGCCTAAAATCACTACATAACTTATTTAAATAACTATAGGCCTATCATTAATAATAAAACACAGGTCAATCAAGTTTATCAAGCTGATGATTTCACTCCAAATCAGCAAATCCATTGAATTCCTCATCCTCGGTGTCGCTTCTGAACAACTCTGCCTCCAGCGGCAGATGAAGCGCCGTTTCCTCTTCTTTTGCGTGGCTGTCGTCAGACTCAGCATCAGCTCCAGTTATTCCGCGGTGAAAAAAAAAAACATATATACGTCGCACCGGAGTATAAGTCGCATGGACAGCCGAACCATGAAAAAAAGTGCGACTTATAGTCCGAAAAATACGGTACTTTACACTTTCCTATGTGCCAACTGCCAAATAATATTTTTTAAATTACCCAAATTAGATGAAACATATAACTTGTCCCATTACTCAGTCACACCGCAGTCGGCACGCTGAGCGCCCACTTCCATATTCATAAGAGACTATTCCCATGGTAACGGCATGATCACTTTCATTCTTTAGGTTTCGATTAGTTTCTCTTTCGAGGCATTTTCTTCTATTTTCTAAGTTCTAGTCCAGCAGATTTTAGTCTGGATGCCAAATGATATTACCATGTCTAGTCTGGAGTCATTTTAAAAAAGTTTTTGTTCCAAAGTTACTTGGAATTTCGTACTCAAAATTTTAACTATGTCAGAAGAGTTGTATTGTTAATTACTACATTTTTTTATACTTCTTATAAACATAGTATAAAAATAGTCATTGTTAATGTTTCATGAGTGTTATTATAGTACCTATATATGAGTCCCAGTAAGTTGTAACCAACTGGAACATCCTTGCCCCCCCATGCTTTTTTTCTAGACATGGAACTGACCTGTGTGCGGTACCATTTTCTTGGGTATAACTAAGCATGTTTTTCTTGAAACTTACACAAGGTCGCAAGACCTGTGCCTCATCAGGACCTCATGATATTTGCAAACCCGTTCCTGTGTTTGATCCCTTATTTTTGCTCATTTTTCCTTGGGCCTCTCATCTTATGGTGTGTCTTTTCTTTGAGATTTTCCCTTTGTTTTCTCGTCTTTAGTTCGCTCCTCGTCATTCTTGCTGGCCGTGCTGAAGTTCTCTTTCTTCGTTTTCCTCAGTTTCTTTACCTGGGCAATGTTTTTTGGTAATATGCCCTTTCTTCCCTTCTCAGCTGAGCCACTTTCTAGCGTGAAATTGGTGCAAGACTGGTAACTTTCGCTTTCTCCATATGTAAACACTAGACCTGTCTTGACTAACATGTAGGTCGTATGCGACCATGTGCTCATAGTGCCTCATTTTCCTTATTAGGAGCCCCTGCCCACATACACACGTAACAATCCCATGGTGGATCTAAATCAAAACTTCGAAGCTTGACGGAGTGTGGTTGCATTTCATTTTCTTCTGGCATGGCCTTCATTATGCATTATAAACACTGACATGATGGCGATGAGTGTTTCCCTGTCATTCAAACTAAGATTTCTTACTTGACAGGAGATAAAAATGGCTAAAAACTTGTGAAATGGAGGATACAAACATGCCCAGGGTAGTAATTATGAGCGAATACTTATCGGAACTGGCTTTACGGGGGGGGGGGCTTTGGTTAAAAGGTAGACTGCCTTTCAGATTTTTCAAGTTTTTATGACCTAAAGAATTTTCCCTGACACCCAATTATTTTTGTTTAGTGGACCAAAAGCTACTGAATTCGAATCACAGACTTCCAATTTGATTAGGTTTAAAAATAGAATTAATGAATTTAGGACCACGTGGCCCAAAATTATCCGCTATTTTTCCTGCTTCCCCCTGATCCAATTCAAGACAGTAGATCATGCATCACATGGTGGGCTTTCCCTGTTCACACAAGGCATTGTGGTATACAAATTTGAAACAGGAGAGAAAAATAGAGAACGCGAGTATGCGAATGAAACATGGAATACCAACTATAGTTACAGAAAGCGAGAAAAGGCATTATGTTGCAAAGGAAAGGAAATACAAGACCAAACTAATATTGGGGGTCAGCAAGCACCTCAGTTTGATAAGTTGTTCGTTTAATGACAATGGTGTAAGTCAGTGCACGGTCAAGGTAAACCTGTAGATAGCAGTAATGTAACACTGGATGCCAGCTGTCATAAAACCCAAAAGAAGAAAGAGAGGAACAGAAACCTGTGCATGCGCACACTGACTTCCTCTGTCTACTTGACTGTGCAAAGCAAGCAATTTCATGCACATTTGTTCGGGAATCCCCTCAAATTAAATAACTTCCCAGCCACAGAATGGCCTGGGCTTTTTTTTTTAAAGATATTACAGAAATAATCACAATGACCATTTCAGAGGGAACTGAATTTCACCGATTTTATGAAATCGAAAGGCCATCTAGCTTTAATATTAGGTGTTACAAAACAGGCATGCAAACTGGTCAGGGGTGAAAAAGGTGAGAAGGATGCACGGGGACACGGCACGCACGCAAAAGTACATTTCGTAGTCTACGTTACAAAAAAAAATTGCAACCAGTGACATCTTGAATTTAATACAGTACAAAATAACTTTCCATAAACATGTCTTAATAAGTTACTGTTGAGTGGCCGGTAAATTGTACCATTTATTTGTCAGTGGCCGGTAAAGTTTGATATTTTGTGAAGTTAATTTTCACCCCTGTGTACAACACAGTGGGCTATTTACAAAAAGGTATATATTACTGCCTGTGCTATCTAACAGACCTACCCCAGAGGACACACCTGGCCAATCCCTGTCTGTCAATTTTCTTAAAGACATCACCTATGTGAAATCAGGGGCGGATCTAGAAAAATATTTATGGGGTGGCAAGAAGGGGGCAGGAATTTTTGAGGGGTGGCAACGTATTACAGACATGTATATATACTGAATTTAATCACAGTTTGACGACAAATAGTATGTACACACTACAAAAGGGCACAGACTGCCATTTACAAACTCATACAGATAAACTTAATCTCATGCCTTTATTGTTCACGAAGAACACACATTCTCAGATGAGGTCTATACCGTTTCTGGACAGTTTTATACTGTATATGCAAAAGAACAGACACTAAAAAACAACAACAACAACACTGCTTTAAGTTCAGCATGATTTAAACCATTTACACCAGTGTCACATTTTATAGTTTTTTTTCCTCACGCTTTGTAAAGGCTCACCAGTGAGCATAACATGAACTTGTCATGCCTACAACAGCTGAATGCGGCGATTTCCATGTTGCTCAGCAAAACGCTTCACAAATTTATCAAGATCTAATGCTTTTGTGCACTTTGATTCAATGCTGAGTACAGCCAAACTTGATAGTCTCTTTTCTGTCATAGTCGACCGCAAATAGTACCGTATTTTTCGGACTATAAGTCGCACTTTTTTTCATGGTTCGGCTGGCAATGCGACTTGTACTCCGGTGCGACGTATATATGTTTTGTTTTTTGTTTTTTTCACCGCGGAATAACTGGAGCTGATGCTGAGTCTGACGACAGCCACGCAGAAGAAGAGGAAACGGCGCTTCATCTGCCGCTGGAGGCAGAGTTGTTCAGAAGCGACACCGAGGATGAGGAATTCAATGGATTTGCTGATTTGGAGTGAAATCATCAGCTTGATAAACTTGATTGACCTGTGTTTTATTATTAATGATAGGCCTAGAGTTATTTAAATAAGTTACGTAGTGATTTTAGGCAGTGCTTAATTTGTGAAGTGGGAGGTCCCGGAACGCAGGAGGTGGGTGGGTCCGGCGACTCAAAAAAAAAAATAAAAAGGCGGGGGATGGTTTACTATAACTTAAAGCACATGCGCTTATTGTGTGTGTAAAATAATAATAATAATAATAATAATAATATCAGACATTATGATCTTAGAAAACGCTTTAGTGACAAACAGTTACAGACAGTAATATGTCGTGATATTATATTATAAAATATTAATTTTTATTAGTCTATATATTAAATTATATATTACATTTATCTTCTAAAATAACAGACTGTACTCATCACAACCGGTTTATTTCACCATTGGAGATCAGATCACACAAGACATGAGTTAAATGACTCATTTTAAGGATTTAAGTAGGGGATTTAAAAGCGGTTGTTGTTTTTTTTTTTTTCACTAGACGGTTGTTTTTACTACCGTACCTGTCTTTGGAGATGATATACCTATAGCCTACTTGACCTCTGATTTGATGAAATAAAATTCGACAAAAATGAAGAATGACACTCCTCGATGATGACTACAGCTTTAATAACACAGATGAAAGAGCCATGGGGCGATAATAAGCCCTACCGGTAAAAATATTCTAAAAGAAAAAACTGATTAATGCATCAGTAATAGGCTACTAATATTAGTTATAATAATAATATAGGCTATTAGTAATAATGATAGTGATAGTATTAAAGATAGTAGTAGATATTTAAAATAATCAGACGAGGCTACTTACAGGGCAAAGGGCGCGTCATCACTGCTCAGCTGTTCGGTTATTAAATAAACAATGCAGTCGCGCAGTAACCACGCGCCGCTTATCAGATACAATCACAGATTCTATGGATAGAATAACCCTTCAAAAAAGTGCAACTTATAGTCCGGTGCGACGTATATATGTTTTTTTCGTCTTCATAATGCATTTTTTGGCTGATGCGACTTAAACTCCGGAGCGACGTATAGTCCGGAAAATACGGTAAGTCTTTATGAGCCTGAGAGATGAAAAACTTCGTTCACAGGATGCACTGCTCACAGGCAAGACAACCGCTATTTTACACAACCTGAACAACTAAAAAAAAAAACCATCATCATCATCTTGGTATGGGTCCAAAAACAGTGAACTCCATGAGAGTGGTAGGACTCTCCTGTTCCCCCTTTATTCTGTCTAGTACTCTCCTCGTCTGATGTAACTCATGTTTAAGATCCTCAATATTTGAATCATAAGCTTCAGCCAATAGCAATGTTTTCCTTGACAGACGGTGAATCAATATTAACTTTTGTGGCCGACTTTACACAAAACTAATGTCAGACCTAGCTAACATTAGGCCAAAAAAAAAAAAAAAGTGTGTTTCAGGTAACATGAAATACTAAAATAAGGTCGGTAGGTAGGAAATTTTTTTTCTTAATTTGTTTTATTTTGTTCGAAAAAATTAACACAAGTAAACATCTTACAAAATAGTATTTTGGCACAGAATCCTTTATACCACACATCATAATAAAATAAGTGTTTTAAATCTTTAAACGAATAAAAAAAAATATCGCAAGAGTTCGAGTTATGATCTGCGGAAGCGTATTGCTGCCACACTCAAAAAAAAAAAAAAAAATTGGCTTAGACTCAAGTAATTACGAGAAAAGATATTGTTCACAGAGTTATCACGTTTTTACAATATATTTATCATGTAATAACATAACACGTAATTTCATGATACGAAATTATCACGTTATTTCATGATATTTTCATGTGATAATGTGAAAACACCTTATCAAGAAATAACGTGAAAATATGGTTTAACGTCCTAGGCTAGGCTACTTCCATTAAAAGCAGACGGCCTCGCCTAGCCTACTGTAGAACTTGGGTCGAGCAAAAACACGGAGCAAAAACATGGCTGAATCCTGAATGACTCCTATTTGTATAAATAGGGGACTACATAGGCGGCAAAATGTAGTGTTTTTCCCTGCCATGGAAGTGCACTTGTATCCTGAAGAGGAAGCAATTTGCATTACAGCCAGGAGGGCTGATAGAAGTGGCAAAACATTTTACTTTTTATCGTTTCTTTCACAACTTGAATGCGTTGAAACAAAAAATTATGACAAACTAACGCCACTTACACTAAAATATCGAGGGAAATTTGTAATAAAAACTTTACGGTCAGCAATTTCGACGCGGAAATTCTCGATCGGTCGGGTTACCGGAAACACACTTTTTTTTTTTTTGCCTTACATGTATAGTTAGCTAAATAACCTTCTCCAACCTGATTTTTATCCTCTCAAAATCAGCATCGCAACTATGCTAGCACTGTTCATTCATTATAATTTCATTTTTTGATAGATAGTTAATCAGCTTTTACCCCTTTCCTCCCGTGTCTCCTTTCCTCGCGACTCCTGGCTCCCTCACTTCGCGCCTCTCAATTTTCCAAAACAACCAATCTCTGGCGTTATCTCGTGCTGCATTCGCCACAGTCGGACATTGGAAATTCGCGCACGTAAATGTCAAATTGGCCGTAATTTTTCTTTGAATTCGTCGCTGCCAACTGGGGTAGCAGCAGGGGTGGCAAGGCTTTCTTTTAGAGTGGCATATGCCACCCCGGTAGATCCGCCCATGGTTATTCACCCCCGAGCGCGCTGGAAACTGTTCCATTGGTATTCAGATTCAGTCGCGAGATGAGGTTGCCAGATCTCTCTATAAAAAGGTGACTTTGCGGTCCGAATCTGTGGAATATTCGTAAGCGAGGACTGGCAACCAGCAGTGGGTTGTGCACCAGCTGATCAGAACTCCAATGGAAAAGAAGCGTGTTAGTAACTGTTTATCTTGATTGGCTGTAACCTTGTAAGTGAAATGTTTGGCAACAATAGCGTTGTAGCCTGCCTACCCCCCCCCCCCCCCCCCCCAAAAAAAAACTCTTCGGATCTACACGATTCACACAAGTGACCTATTTTGGGACCAAAACGGCGAATTTCGCCGAAAGGTGAGGAGTTTGCATGTGTGCAAAAACTCAGTATTTTATTCCTTTGCCATTTAGGAAATTGATAGCAGATCTGCTTCAAACTTGGACTGTAAAAGCATTGGTTATTACCCATTCAAATGTAGGTATTGTTTTTGTGAAAATAATGCTCAACTTAAAAAAAAAAAAAAAAAAAAAAAAAAAAAGGCCAGTTATACTTGGTTCTCTCTTTAAACCGGACAAGCGCTACAAGCACAAGAGTCAGAAAGTACATCCTTTTCTAATGACTTATTTATACGATAACATTTATTAAAAATACACAATATGAGTTCCTTATTAGGTTCTCAACTATATATTGGGGGGGAATGATAACTGTACATATAACATGTAGCGAGAAATAAACAGCTATGATTTTTTGCGATTATTCACCTTGCTCACATTGCAACGCATTACACTCGGTTTGACTTATTAAATTATGAATTATTTTACACTCCTACAGCATGAAGTGAATTTCTCTGTTCCTTTTAAAAGATACCCTGGCGAAAAATAAATGTGCTAAGTGTACTAAAATTTAGCATACTTTTGTGTACTTGAAGCCACACTAATCATCAATATACTTAAAGTGTGTTTATGATTAGTTAACTTGAGGCATGCTATTTTGGAACAACTAATTTTGTACTAAATATATTTTAATTGTAATTAAATTGTAGAAAAGTGCAACTTGAAGTGTATTTAGTGTACTTTTATGCGTTAAAAATTACACAACTTTCACTTAAAGTATATTTAGTATAATATATTTCTATAAAGTGTAATATAGTATAATTATTTTAAAGTGTGTTAAAAGTGTTAGCGTGAAAGCGTGATGTTAGTATACTTTTTATATATTTACAAAAAGTACAATTTGTGTACAGTGGGGCAAAAATGTATTTAGTCAGTCACCAATTGTGCAAGTTCTCCCACTTAAAAAGATAAGAGAGGCCTGTAATTTTCATCATAGGTATACCTCAACTATGAGAGACAGAATGAGAAAAAAAAATCCAGAAAATCACATTGTCTGATTTTTAAATAATTTATTTGCAAATTATGGTGGAAAATAAGTATTTGGTCAATAACAAAAGTTCATCTCAATACTTTGTTATATACCCTTTGTTGGCAATGACAGAGGTCAAACGTTTTCTGTAAGTCTTCACAAGGTTTTCACACACTGTTGCTGGTATTTTGACCCATTCCTCCATGCAGATCTCCTCTAGAGCAGTGATGTTTTGGGGCTGTCGCTGGGCAACACGGACTTTCAACTCCCTCCAAAGATTTTCTATGGGGTTGAGATCTGGAGACTGGCTTGGCCACTCCAGGACCTTGAAATGCTTCTTACGAAGCCACTCCTTTCTTGCCCGGGCGGTGTGTTTGGGATCATTGTCATGCTGAAAGACCCAGCCACGTTTCATCTTCAATGCCCTTGCTGATGGAAGGAGGTTTTCACTCAAAATCTCACGATACATGGCCCCATTCATTCTTTCCTTTACACGGATCAGTCATCCTGGTCCCTTTGCAGAAAAACAGCCCCAAAGCATGATTCTTCCACCCCCATGCTTCACAGTAGGTATGGTGTTCTTTGGATGCAACTCAGCATTTTTTCTCCTCTAAATACGACAAGCTGAGTTTTTACCAAAAAGTTCTATTTTGGTTTCATCTGACCATATGAGGGCGGCACGGTGGTGTAGTGGTTAGCGCTGTCGCCTCACAGCAAGAAGGTCCTGGGTTCGAGCCCCAGGGCCGGCGAGGGCCTTTCTGTGCAGAGTCTGCATGTTCTCCCCGTGTCCGCGTGGGTTTCCTCCAGGTGCTCCGGTTTCCCCCACAGTCCAAAGACATGCAGGTTAGGTTAACTGGTGACTCTAAATTGACCGTAGGTGTGAATGTGAGTGTGAATGGTTGTCTGTGTCTATGTGTCAGCCCTGTGATGACCTGGCGACTTGTCCAGGGTGTACCCCGCCTTTCGCCCGTAGTCAGCTGGAATAGGCTCCAGCTTGCCTGCGACCCTGTAGAAGGATAAAGCGGCTAGAGATAATGAGATGGGATGAGATGACCATATGACATTCTCCCAGTCCTCTTCTGGATCATCCAAACGCTCTCTAGCAAACTTCAGACGGGCCTGGACATGTACTGGCTTAAGGAGGGGGACACGTCTGGCACTGCAGGATTTGAGTCCCTGGCGGCGTAGTGTGTTACTGATGGTAGCCTTTGTTACTTTGGTCCCAGCTCTCTGCAGGTCATTCACTAGGTCCCCCAGTGTGGTTCTGGGATTTTTGCTCTCCGTTCTTGTGATCATTTTGACCCCACGGGGTGAGATCTTGTGTGGAGCCCCAGATCGAGGGAGATCATCAGTGGTCTTGTATGTCTTCCATTTTCTAATAATTGCTCCCACAGTTGATTTCTTCACACCAAGCTGCTTACCTATTGCAGATTCAGTCTTCCCAGCCTGGTGCAGGTCGACAATTTTGTTTCTGGTGTCCTTTGACAGCTCTTTGGTCTTGGCCATAGTGGAGTTTGGAGTGTGACTGTTTGAGGTTGTGGACAGGTGTCTTTTATACTGATAACGAGTTCAAACAGGTGCCATTAATACAGGTAACGAGTGAAGGACAGAGGAGCCTCTTAAAGAAGCTGTTACAGGTCTGTGAGAGCCAGAAATCTTGCTTGTTTGTAGGTGACCAAATAATTATTTTACCGAGGAATTTACCAATTAATTCATTAAAAATCCTACAATGTGATTTCCTTAATTCTTTCCCCCCCATTCTGTCTCCCATAGTTGAAGTGTACCTATGATGAAAATTACAGGCCTCTCATCTTTTTAAGTGGGAGAACTTGCACAATTGGGCTACGTTCACACTGCAGGCTGAAGTGACTCAAATCCGATCTTTTCGCCCATATGTGACCTGTATCCAATCTTTTATTGACAATATGAACGACACAGATCCGATTTTTTCAAATCCGACCCAGGCCGTTTGGATATGTGGTCCTAATTCCGATTCCTATCCGCTCTTTTCATATGCGACTTCAGTCTGAACCGCCAGGTCCCATTCATCCGACTTACACGTCATCAACAAGCCACAAACGTCACTATTCTGCGCTGAAGTAGGCGGCGGGTCTCTCAAAAAAAGTTACAACAACATGGCGCATAATCACGGGCGCAGATAGAGGGTGGGACGGGTGGGATTCGTCCCACCCAGATTTAAATTCACCTTGTTCGGTCCCCCCCACTTTGCATAAGGCAAACCTCACGGAAAAATCAAAAGACTAATTACCATTCGGTTTATTGAGGCGCATGGCAGTGTATACATAGTTGCAACAACTCACATAAAACAAAAAGACTGATATTCGGTTGGTTGAGCTGCGCAGACTGCACAGGTTGCGAGCTCGAGCTTGGTTGCTATGTTTGACATAGCAAACAAGTTTGACAGGCATATCGGGGTTGGTTTGCTGGCAGCTTTGTCCCCCCCAGTTTTTTGTCCCCCCCAGTTCAAAAAACGTATCTCCGCCCCTGCGCATGACATCAATGCGAGGGACGCTTCGGGCTGTGAAGGTTCTGAATCTTCTCAATGGAAGGACGCAGAGGTTAGGGAGCTGATTTCCATTTGGGGGGATACAGCTATTCAAGCTAGATTGGATGGGTCATACTGCAACCGGGCGGTTTTACTTCCGTAAACACTGGCCATGCTCACTGCGTGTGACATCGTCGTATCCTGCAATGCGCATGCGGAACACTTTTAGGTCGCTTTTCATTCATACTGAGGATCACATACAAGTCGCATATATTTGTTAATGTGAACGACCTCACAAAAAAATCGGATTTCACAAAAAAATCGGAATTGAGCATTCAGCCTTGCAGTGTGAACGTAGCGTTGGTGGCTGACTAAATACTATTTTGCCCCACTGTAAGTACATTTTCAATATACTATTGAAAATATGAATATACTTTAAATACAATAAAGTACATTTATTTTTCACCAGGGTACCTTATCAACATAATCATGTAAGAAAAATCAAAAAAGAATACAATAAATATTACTCGGGATATTTGGGTTAACAATTATACATGTTGCACAATTAGTGCAAAATAAATACTGGCTAAAACAAAAGTGTCAGCATTAACTTTCAGCAGTTTGTGCTACAGTAGCTCTTCTGTGCGAAGAGACCATCTGGGCTAAACTTCATGCCCCATGCAAATCAGTGAGCCTTTGACCCCCATGACCCTATCACTGGTTCACCGGTTGTCCTTCCTTGGACTGCTTTTGGTTGGTACTAATCACTGCATACCAGGAATACCCCACAAGCTGTGCCGTTTTGGAGATGCTCAGACCCAGTCATCTAGCCATCACAATTTGGCCCTTGTCAAAGTCACGCACATCCCGACACTTGCCCATTTGTCTTGCTTCCAACACGACCTTCGAGAACTGACTGTTCTCTTGCTGCCTAATATATCCCACCCCTTGACAGGTACCACTGTAATGAGAAATCAATGTAATTCATTTCACCTGTCAGCGGCCATAATGTTACAGCTGATCAATATTTGCATGCTTATTATATACAGGGTGTTTCAAAAATTACATTTTGCAGTCTAATAACTTTGCCAATTCTTGTTCAACTGACCTCAAATTTTAACAGCACATGTGGAAACAGGTCAAAATTGTATGTTTAATGTTTGTTTTTATCTTTTTAGGTATAGAAATGCCATTAACTGAAAAAGGTGTTGTGTGTTAGAGTATGCTCAAAACTGTGCAGCATGCATTTGAGAGAATTCTCTAAAAATGCACCAACTGCAATGCAGATTTGGACATGGCACAAAAAGTTCAAAGAGGAAGGTGTCTGTCTCAGGCAGGGCGCATATTGAAAATCTGTGAAATCGTTCATGGAATCCACATACCTTTGAATTTATCATCATTCAAATTGTGAGGAATAAATCTTCTGTTGCTCAATATTAAGCCTGTTCAGCTTAATTTGCCTAGACTATGTAGTTCCTGGGATATTTACCAGGCTTTCGTCTAAACGGGGGAACAGGGGCGCTGCGCCCTCTTACTCTCGGCGTGCGCCCCCTTACCGACTCCGTGAAAACATCCCAGCAACACTATGTGACAATGTGTCTGATCATCAAATACGTTATAATTGCTCCAAAAATATTCCAATCATAGTAGATACACCGCCAGACGGTGCAAAAACAATCCGAATTGGCGTTTTCCAGACTGAGGCGCCATGTTGTTTAGTTGTTTACTTGTCGCGGCTGCTCTCGCGAGATTTGACATGGGTTACATACACGGTCAGCTGACTTGTAGAGCGAGATTTCTCGAGACTGAATGACCTTTCACCCACCGGCACGGGAGCTTTTGACAGAAGTAGTTCGCGAGTTGTTTTTGTTGACACTTGGGCATTTAAAGATGCCATCCCGCGGCACGAAACGGAAGAAAGCCAAAGACTGTCCGGGGCAGAAGAAGATTACTTCTTTCTTTTTCAATGTTGACAGACAATTTGTTACAATTTCCCTCTCAGATAGCCTCAGAATGTCCCATTGGAGCATTTTTCAAAGGCTTTGCACGGCGGGGGGGGGACAACCGGCACCATCCCCCCCCCCCCGCTTCGCTCCCTCGCCATGGTGAGCGCCCTCATACTAAATTTTTCTAGAAAAAACCCTGTTTACATCTCATTTTTTGAAAACACCCTGTGCAGTGCCTTGCAAAAGTATTCATACCCCTTGAACTTTCTCACATTTTTCCACCTTACAACCATGAACTTAAAAGTTTTTTATTGAGATTTTATGTGATAGACCAACACAGAGTAGCACATAATTGTGAAGTGAAACGAAAATGATAAATGGTCTTAAATTTTAAACAAATCAAAACCTGAAAAATGTGGTGTGCATTAGTATTCAGCCCTCTGTACTCTGATACCTCTAAATACAATCCAGTGCAATCAATTGCCTTCAGAAGTCATCTCATTAGTTAGAGTCCTACTGTGTGTAATTTACTCTCAGCATAAACACACTTGTTCTGTGAAGGCCTCAGTGGTTTGTTAGACAACACTGAAGAACAAACAGCATCATGAAGACCAAAGAACTCACCAGACAGGTCAGGGATAAAGTTCTGGACAAGTTTAAAGCAGGGTTAGGTTATAAAAAAAAAAAAAAATATCCCAAGCTCTGAACATCTCAAGAAGCACTGTTCAATCCATCATTCAAAAATGGAAAAAGTATGGCACAACTGCAAACCTACCAAGACATGGCCGTCCACCTAAACTGACAGAGCGAGCAAGGAGAGCACTAGTCAGAGAAGCAGCCAAGAGGCCCATGATCACTCTGGAGGAGCTGCAGAAATCCACAGCTCAAGTGGGAGAATCTGTGCACAGGACAACTATAAGTCGTACACTCCACAAATCTGGCCTTTTTGAAAGAGTGGCAAGAAGAAAACCATTGTTGAAAGACAGGCATAAGAAGCCATGTAGGGGACACAGCAAACATATGGAAGAAGGTGCTTTGGTCAGATGAGACCAAAGTTGAACTTTTTGGTCTAAATGCAAAGCGCTATGTGTGGCAGAAAACTAACACTGCTCATCACCCTGCACACACCATCCCCACTGTGAAACATGGTGGTGGCAGCATCATGCTATGGGGATGCTTTTCTTCAGCAGGGACAGGGAAGCTGGTCAGAGTTGATGGGAAGATGGATGGAGCTAAATACAAGGCAATCCTGGAAGAAAACCTGTTGGAGGCTGCAAAAGACTTGAGACTGGGAAGGAGATTCACCTTCCAGCAAGACAATGACCCTAAACATACAGCCAGAACTACAATGGAATGGTTTAGATCAAAGAATATTCATGTGTTACAATGGCCCAGTCAAAGTCCAGACCTAAATCCCATTGAGCATCTGTGGCAAGACTTGAAAATTGCCATTCACAGACGCTCTCCATCCAATCTGGCTGAGCTTGAGCTATTTTCCAAAGAAGAATGGGCAAAAATTTCAGTGTGTAGATGTGCAAAGCTGGTAGAGACATACCACAAAAGACTTGCAGCTGTAATTGCAGCAAAAGGTGGCTCTACAAAGTATTAACGCAGGGGGGCTGAATACTAATGCACATCACATTTTTCAGATTTTTATTTGTTTAAAATTTTGAAGACCATTGTGGGTGCAATCAGTTAATTATTGAAATTAAGTGATCAATCTCGTTAAATCAGTCTCATTAAATTTGAAGGTTAATAATTAAAATGAATCAATCCCATTGAATCATTTACTTTGACTCACTTGAAGTGAATCATACCATAGAATCACTCTCATTTGAAGTGAATCGTTTAGTGAATCATTTAGTGAATCATACCATTAATCCTGGTGCTTAATAATAAATTACCAAACAGCTAAATTATGGTATATTTCCAAATTATTACGATCACTTACCATATTACATAACTTATATATGCACCCTTTTGAATTCGAGGGAGACTGGGGACTTCATATTGTTCACACAAATAAACACAGTTTGTTTAATAAATGAATTTATTATAACAAAGATAAAAATAATAAACCAATATATACAAGCAGTGAGGTGTGTATATACATGTGTGGTGTGTGTGTGTGTGTGTGTGTGTATGGCCTAGCTTGTTGCTAGCTAAAACAAAAGAATGTTATCTAAATAGAACAAAGGATTAGCTCTGTTGCTAATGTGTGCTTGTGTGTGTGTGTGTGTGTGTGTGTGTGTGTGTGTGTGTGTGGGACTTGACCATGTGTTTAGCCTCGTGTAGCTAACTACACGTGGTGGAGGCCTAGATTAGCCTTGTTTTGCTAGTGTGTTTGGAAAAGGCCCTATGGCCTAGCTAAAGTGTGTTTGTTAGGCCTGGTGAGGCCTACTGAGCACGTGTTGCTAAAGACAAGGGTATTAGCCGTAGCTAACTAAAAGCTAGCTTGTGGATTTCTAGCTGAGGTGTGGTTTATCAGGCCTGATGGCCTGCTGAGCACATGGTGGGCCTTGATTAGCTTTGTGTTGCTAAGCAGACAAAGGGAAGCTATCTAAAGTGTATCAGGCCTGGTCAGGCCTGTTGAGCACGTGGTCTCAGTAACAAAAAGATTCCACACTCATAACATTACCAAACTCACTGAAACCTTGATAAGGCCAAAATGTATGATAAGGAAATTAAAGTGTTAGTCAGAATAAGAGAGAGAGAAGCATGCCAGCCTATCTATTAAACAATTGAGAGAACATAGAACCAAAATAAATCAACACGCTGCGTGTCTAACAGTGTAACAATAAACCTGGGTTTAAATTCACACTATTTCAATAAAAGCAAATTCCTAAGACTATCCTAATTATGCCCAAATGCCAAAATCTTACTTAATCCTGCCTTTAGCAAGATATGAAGAACTATTCGCCGGTGTAGTTTCGGGCCTCGCCGTGGGAGCATGTGAGCCGCTCGGGATGGAGGCGCAGAAAACTTTCGGGTCCAGCGGAGCACTTGGGTGGTTCCCGTGGAAAGCAGAGGATTCTTGGTCCGAACCTCAGCGTTCGTGAGGAAAAGTCTCTGATCAGAATCAGATGCACAGCGCTTTTGAGTTAAAAAGGATTCAATCACTTCTTAACTTTTAACTGCCTGGGCTGCAGTCGTGACGTCACTTCTAATGCAAGTAAACCGGTTGTAACTCAGGTTGAGTTTAAAGATCGCGTGACTCTAGAGTTTACCTTTGCCAAGGGTAAGTAAGAAAATCGCGCTGAGTGATGGATCTTGCAAGAAAGACGTCTTTTTGACGGAGAGCGCCTCTTTGGTGCGCCTAGCTTCATTGAAGCCCAGACACGAGAGACAAAGGTGGCGGAGCTTCCGCTTGGATTTATGCGTGCATGGCAGACTGACGTAGGTGATCCCGCCCACGCGTGACGTAGGTCACATGGAAGTTGCCTGGGAATTGTAGTTCTGACAAGATGGCGGCATGATACCGACACCATTTATCATTTTCGTTTCACTTCACAATTATGTGCTACTCTGTGTTGGTCTATCACATAAAATCTCAATAAAAAACTTTTAAGTTCATGGTTGTAAGGTGGAAAAATGTGAAAAAGTTCAAGGGGTATGAATACTTTTGCAAGGCACTGCATAAATATATAAAAACACACTATTCTAACAGCATCAGGTTTGAGGCCAACATGACCTGCATAGTCCAAGAGTTTGGCCTGCAGATTCCTTTCTGAGCCATCAAGTAGGCCTGTCGCAATATTCAATATACCGACTTATCGTACAGTAAATGAACAATTTTTTTACCGCGATTTTGGCATTTACATGCTGTACATCTACATAGGGAAGTCGCCAGAGTATTAGCTTGGCGCACTGACTGAATAAAACACCGCGCTGTTTTCTGTCGTCTCACGCAGTTCTCTGTCAGAGGCGGGGCATCCTAGCATGCAACAGTTATCCAGCCAGGGTATCCACTGAATGGGGAAAAGACAACACGTTGCTCTGTTGTACAGACCATAGGTGTAGAATTGGGTATGGACGTGTCCCTACCAATATCAAACGATGGCTGATGTGTCCCTACCAATATTTCTGATTGAAGAAAAATCACGCTCTGTGCTCAGTACAGAAATGGTTACTGTAGGTTTCCACTGGGTGAAAGACCACGCAAAATTCGCTCATGAATATTCACTCTGGGGGCATGATTGCGAAAACAGCAAGCATGTTCGGCTACCATGTCAATTAGCAAGTGTGGTTGCAGTGCAGTGACCGGCTACTAGTGAGCAAACTGTCCTTGAGGAATGTAACATTAGATTAACTCGTAAAATTAATCAGTTAACAACAGTTCATATTCAGTGTGTAAAAACGATAACATACAAATATGACCAAGTTTGTGTGGCATGTAAATAATCAGACTTGATACCGACACCTGGTGTTCATCAAGGTCACAAAGACATTATTAAATCATATCAAATTGTGCTAATGTTGGCTAATATTGCACCTAGTCTTGCTTGTGAAGTGCCTGCAAACTTTAGCAGCCTGCCAACCCTTAATTTGAAGTGCTTCAGTTAAGACCTGCAGAGAGCCCTGACCGAGTTCGTGTAACATGACACAGGTCAACAACAACCTGACGGTGGTGTGGACATTCTTCGTAGCCCAGACACCTTTTAATCAAATAAAACATTTTCACGTAATAAGCATAACAGCCTCCGCCTTCTTGATCAGAAATTGGTTACTCCCGCCTCTCTTTTGAAAACGTCACATACAGAGTACAAACATACGCTGAACTGATTGGTTTTCAAGGGGGTTCATTTGAAAGCAGTAGGCTAAAAACTTCTCTGTAGAACCCCGTCACTACCTCCTCTCCCTCCCATCCCCGCTCAAGAAGACAACAAAAGGGCAATAAGATAACCAATCAGAATTCAGATACCTTCTGTCACCAAGTAAAACTGCAACCTTTCAACATGTCAAAAAAGTTCTAGAGACCTTGTCCTGTCCATTAGATCAATCACATATCAGCTTAAACTAGCATTCTAAAACTAGTTAAAGATCACACACACCCCTTTTCCACCAAATCAGTTCCAGGGCTGGTTCGGGGCCAGTGCTGGTTCACAACTCGTTCAACTTGTGAACCAGCTGAGAACCAGTTTGCTTTTCCATAGCTCGGGGTGCTAAGGGGAGCCACGCCATTACATCACTGTATACGTCAGTTACGTCACTGCATTTGCATAAACCTTGGCGCAAACATCGAAGCAACAACACGGAGGAGAAGAAGCAGCAGCAGCAGCAACAATAATAATAATGGATGACTGCTGCTTTACTGCATCTACGATATCTCATCGCTTATTTAAAAATGGCGCCCTCTCGCGGTCTTGCTATTGCTGTTGGTCTTAACAACTCCGCCCCCCCCCGCTGATGTAAGCAGTTCTTTCCTCAAGACCAGCAAAGAGCTGGTGCTACCCTGGAACCGGTTTTTCTGGCCCAGAGCCAGTTCTTTGTCAGTGGAAACAGAAAACCCAGTTCCAAACTAAGCACTGGCCTCGAACCAGCCCTGGAACTGATTTGGTGGAAAAGGGCTATCAGAAGATAGCCTACTCCCCCTGCCAGCCTAATGTAATGGTGTTTAAGGCTCCGTATGTTTTTTACTTCTATTTATGAGGGAAAGGAACATACTCCCTCCCGACAGTCAATGCATTGTTCGCTTGTAAAACACATTTGCAAATTGGTAGAAGGAGTTAACGATGGTGTAGTGGTTAGCACGGTCACCTCACAGCAAGAAAGTTCTGGGTTCAAACCCAGTGGCTGGCGAGGGCCTTTCTGTGTGGTGTTTGCATGTTCTCCCCGTGTCTGCGTGGGTTTCCTCTGGGTGCTCCGGTTTCCCCCATAGTCCAAAGACATGTAATTAGGCTAACATGGGGCGGCCTTGGGCTGAAGTGCCCTTGAGCAATGTACCTGACCCCTGACTGCTCCCCAGGCGCTCTAGTGTGGCTGCCCGCATCAGATGGGTTTGCAGAGGATGAATTTCACTGTGCTTGAAGTGTGCATGTGACAAATAAAAGGTTTCTTCTTAAAATCACCACATGCAAGATTTGCATTTAAATCAAATGATTGCAGGGCTCGAAATTAACTTTTTTTCTTTGTGTCCCCCAGTGGTCCCGAATTCTGTGTTGTATTGTCCCGAATGGAAGCAATAGTGTCCCCATTTTTTTCCTCTCTGAAATAACCAGTGGTTAATATTATCATATGAAGTTACTATTATATTTGTAACTATGCGATTTTGAACCCTTTATATCATTTTTACAATAAGTCACAAGACACAAGCGACACATGTCCTATACATCATCTACTTCAAAATTACAGTTATTGCATTTTCAGTTTATTAAACTTTGGCGATCTCACTGTATAAATAGATACCCGTTTATTTAAAGGGGCCAACTAGCTCATTCAGAAAATGTTTCAACTCCCTACATCTGCAGTACACTTTAGCTGAAAATAAGACCCTTTTATGTTCATTTCATCTACTTATACCTTGAATATCTGTTGGCACTTATAAGGCCAACTTATAATTTTCACCATTACCGTTATCCATTTTTATGAACTTTCCGTTATCCATTACCGTTATCCATTTTTATGAACTTTCCGTTATCCATTACCGTTATCCATTTTTATGAACTTTCCGTTATCCATTTTTATGAACTTTCCGTTATCCATTTTTATGAACTTTCCGTTATCCATTTTTATGAACTTTCCGTTATCCATTTTATGAACTTTCGCTGCAAATGTTAGCAACATCAGCATAGTGGCAGGTCCGAGCCTAGTTGTGCTGCTGACTGACTAAACTTTCTGAACTAGAAAGACACCAAGAAAACTCACTTATTCTGTTGAACGGTATCTTCCGTCAATATCATCCACATCATTCCTGTTGTATTTTATAACGTGTCTAACAGTGTTCATTAAGTTCATTCAGTTGCTCGCGTTGCCTGCAGACCAGGCGATGACACTTTGGATCCTGAAGGTCCCGGAGACGTTATGTCTGGGCTTTCAGTTTCTTCCCCGCGGTCGGTCCGCTTCAACCACTTCAGCATTTTTGTTCTGGCAAGAGTCGGCGCAGCGTGTGCGCTAGCAATTCCATTCCAAGTCCATATAATGCGGACTCCGGCCGAAGATTCTAGAACAGAATGCGCTGCTCTGTAGCCTACGGATGCAGGTGCATCGAAAGTGTAGCTACTATGTATTTTTCGCTGTTAACGTTTTAAAATTAAAATTGACAAATTAGGTGAATGTCTACGTATGTGTTACGGCTTTGTAAATAATATTAATGTAGAACTTTTTTTCTACATCTATTTTTTTTTCCATTGTCCCGGGATTGTCCCAGATATGATAATTTTGTGTCCCGATGACATTTTTTATGGTCCCCGGGACACCGTTAGTTTCGAGCGCTGAATGATTGTATATTATTATTCATAAAGTACTACAGTTCTGAACTTCAAATTTTAAAAGTCTGGACTTGGAGAGATGATGGATACTCTTCTGGTGGAACACAATGGAGCAAAATATTGTGACCCTCTAATGTTGACCTGAAGTTGGTATTGGGTTTTTGTCCCCACCAATGTTAATAACAAACCTACATCCATGCCTACATGTTCTCATTCTAATTGTTGTTACTTTTATCCAAATGACAGCTGGCAATACGTTGTTACTTTGCACTTTATCTGGGTACTAATCTTTGAGAAACTGGATTGGCAAAATGTTGACTATGAAGAAAAGAATGTCATTTTATTACCCTGTGCCAAGTTGATATTTACTTAAGTGCAGTTTTTAAAGGGCATATCACAGGTAAATTCAGGAACAAGATCAATGTAATTCTATTTTATATTAAACTTTGGTTAAATATCTGTAACATTCTGCATTCTCTGCAATTTTTTTACCTTGCGCAATACCAGAAAAATTCACTTGAAATCAAACCATTTGAAGCGAATTCGTCCACCTCTGAAAAAACTTGCCATTTGGATTTCCCGGCAAACATTGATTTTCATGACATCATCTGCGGGACGCCTCCCTCTGAATCCTACATCAGTGCTGGTTTGTTTATGAGAAGAAAACCTGGTGGTTTTCTGCAAATTTCTTCAACATTATCACGTAATTATTAAAATGGTTAACAGATGTATCGTAGGAAGGTGTAGCAACACCAATCATGATGGGATTAGTACTCATCGTTTTCCAAAAGACCGGACAATGAGAGAGAAATGGGAACGCTTGGTCTACACAGGCTGTGCACTGAAACCGTGCAAAGCTCGCGCAGCCTGCTCACGCTTCCACAGATAACATCACGATTCTGGCTCCAGACTCCCTTGGGATTTTTCCAGACGCGTTTTGTCATTTTATTTTTTTCTGCTGTAGACAGATGGCCTTGTGCAAAATTACCCTTCTGGATGAGTGTGTAAAGGGACATACTTTCATATAAAAAAAAAAAAATAAGAGCCATAGATTGTATTTTATGTTTTTGTTGAGTGGTTGTTTGTTTTATTTCTTTAGGTTATTTATACATTTTTTACGTTCCACTGTTGAACTGAATAAGCTGACTTAATTAAAAAAAAAAAGTTTACTGTTCTTTGAAAGGGTGTATTTGCATGATCATTATTTTACTAGTGGCATAAAATTGTCTTGAAAAAACAATATCGTTTAATCACAATTTCTGAAACAATACATCATCCAACAAAATTTATCATGACAGGCCTGCCATCAAGCTCAAAATGGTCCTTGCAGACAATTTCTACCCAAGGAGAGGGTTTCTAAAGTGCAACCTGTTCAAGTTGTATCGCCACTGTTTAGCATGTCGTTTTCACTGCCTGGTTGTCAGCAATGGAACACAAACTTTAAGAAAGGAAAGCGTTTTATTATTTTTGCAAACATAAGCTTTGTACTATGCAATTTTTCAACAATTTTGTACATCCAGCTACATCATGGTGTCAGGAGCAGCGAGCCAACAAGGTACAGGAGGCCCATCAATGATTCTCCATCATGGTGACCTTTGACACCGCCCACAAAATGGCAATATGGCTGCACCCTGAAGTGGAACCAAGTGAGCAAGAATTAAAAAAAAAAAAAATTCATTTAAAAAGCACTGCTTTATGCAACAATACAGGGTGGTCAAAATGCATTTGTGCAAAAATGTATAATATTTCTAGCTTATGTTTATTTTTTGCTGTGGGTACCTTTCAAGACCTGTTTGCAGGACAAAAACACCTGAAATGCTTCTTCACTTGGTGTCTTCAGTCCCTAAACATCTTGTAAGTGTTGCAAGAAGGAATGGCAACATTACAAAGTGGTAAATGCTTTACCATCCCAATTTGTTTTTTAATAATATGTTGCAAGCATCAAAACTGAAATAAGTCTTTGGAAAAAGCCATAAAATTCATGAGGTAAAACAAAGCGCTGCTGTGTTTTGAATGCAATACAGGTCAAAGACTGACAAATGGTTGTTTTCAGTTTTAATTTCAACATACCATCCCAACTTTTTTCATTTGGGGTTGAAAATGAAGGACAGCAAGTGAAGAAACACACCGAAAACCCTGTAATTACCTAAATGAAAAAGGTTTAAAAAAAAAAAAACCCACATCTATTTCTGGCTGAGTTTGGAACAAGATCAAATATTTTCCTTACTAATGTTTTCACTGTTGGATTGATGGTTTGGCTCAAAGATGGTGGTTAGGGATCAGGCATTTTTAAAGGTTCAGACATTTCAGGTATTTGCTCAAAGAATGCTTTTTGATGAATTAAGACAGTTGAAAAATAAATTTTGAATGTTAACCAACAATGTGGTCTTAGTTAGAGCAACCATGAACTTAAAATGGTATATTGTGTGCGATTTAATGCCATGTCAGACATTTTATATTTCATAGTATTTTTATATTTTAAGTACGAAAATTAAAACAGATCAACCTTTCATGTTAACAGTGAATATCCCATGAACAGACTACTACAGTATACTAAAAATATCTGAAAACAGATTGCACTTTGGGTGGCACGGTGGTGTAGTGGTTAGCGCTGTCGCCTCACAGCAAGAAGTTCCGGGTTCGTGCCCCGTGGCTGGCGAGGGCCTTTCTGTGTGGAGTTTGCATGTTCTCCCCGTGTCCGCGTGGGTTTCCTCCGGGTGCTCCGGTTTCCCCCACAGTCCAAAGACATGCAGGTTAGGTTAACTGGTGACTCTAAATTGACCGTAGGTGTGAATGTGAGTGTGAATGGTTGTCTGTGTCTATGTGTCAGCCCTGTGATGACCTGGCGACTTGTCCAGGGTGTACCCCGCCTTTCGCCCGTAGTCAGCTGGGATAGGCTCCAGCTTGCCTGCGACCCTGTAGAAGGATAAAGCAGCTAGAGATAATGAGATGAGAGGAGATTGCACTTTCCTTCTTTAAATTTGAATGCCAAGCATATCAGATGCAATGTTTTATGGCCTGTGTGTATATTTGCTGCCATTGTTCAGCAGGTTATGCTATAATTTGTGTTTTATCATAATGCATGTTCCTTTTTTAATTTTGAACACCTACCCCTCAAAAGGCCTCTGCATGACCTGTCCCCGAGAGACTATAAGACACTGGTATTACAAGTGTTCCTCCCTTCCCACTATGCTGATTTGTTGAACAGACCTTCCATTTTTCCTGTACATGTCACAACACTGACTAGGCTACAATTTGATTCCAATTCCTTAAACCTTAGCTAGTGATTTACCCAGGTCATTGCCAACAGCTCTATGGTGAATTTATGAGAACTACCTATGCAGCGTAGTTTGCTAGCTCCTTTACAATGGCTAGTCAACCATACACGAGACTATTAACATTTAAACGGAAATGACAATATTTTACCACTTTTTTCCCCCCGTTTCAGTACTTTAACTGCCCCTACCCACTCCCCCAGTGTTCATGTTAATTTCTCAAAACCAATTAAAATAGTTAAAATGTGATCCGTTATAC
This sequence comes from Neoarius graeffei, assembly GCF_027579695.1. Classification (NCBI taxonomy): domain Eukaryota; kingdom Metazoa; phylum Chordata; class Actinopteri; order Siluriformes; family Ariidae; genus Neoarius; species Neoarius graeffei. The sequence continues at coordinate 69,860,722 of NC_083574.1, read as the reverse complement.
AACTTGGTTGGCATTTATCAATATCTGGGCACAATCAAAATAACGTGGAAATAGAGGGATTTCACCTGACGCGTTTCCCATGGCAACCACTTTGGCTGCCATGTTTGTGGCCAAGTTAAACAAAATTAACAAACAAGTGTTATCAATTTCACAAAAGAAAAAAAAAAAAAAAAAAAAGTTATTTTATGCTTAGATTCTCAAGCAAAAGCTCACTATTTAGAAAAAAAAAATGTGAAAAATTATATTGACCCTTATGAGGTTCCAAAGAGGTAATGGAGGGAAGAAATCAAGGATTATCCAGCCATTATGTTCCTCGATATAATATCTCGTTCTTCAAACAAGCTTCTACTCCATGGTAGAACTCGGAGTGTACAAAGGGCTTGAGGCCAACAACCAGCTCGTTCCTGGATGGGTTAAAGAAACACGTGTGGAGAAAGTTCAAGACAAAGCAAAGACGATAGTTTGCAGCAGAGTAAATATTTTCAATTGCTGAAAGCTGGTCACTCACCATGTGTGGCGAACTCAAGTTTAGACCAACACTCACCAAGTCTTGATTAAGGCAAACTTATCTCCAGATTTACAGCAAAACCTTCAAATTTGTGTATTTTTGATTACCTTTGGTTTTATTGATGGGCTATTAGCCGGTTGCTGATCAGGACTGATTATCAAGGTTAGCCAAGAGGTTACTTTGTAAGACAAGGAATAAAATGATGGTGTGTTGATATGTAGCTTGCTTTTCAGGGTTTTATTTGCAACATCCAAGCTAAAATTTACTTACTACTTCAACTAAATAGATTGCATTTAGTCACATGACTTTTGCTTGCAAGTTTATTTCCAGTGAATGAAGTGGTGGTCAGACAAACCAATTTGGCTGCCGTTATGCAAAGAGTGAAACCTTTTCCCACTATTTGCACAGTGTATGTCAATGCACAGTGAAGATACCTTCAGAAAGTTGTTCTTTGTAATGGGTTTCCTACAAGTTGGAAAATTATCCATCCATCGAGTTCCCCAACATCCCACACTACCTGGTGCTGTGGGCATTGCTCTACACAAACAAACAGATGAAAACCTGGACGCATACACCTTTTTGTGTGTGGCTGGGTTAAAGATCTAGGCATCAAGACAAGTCCTATATTGTTTATGCCTAGGAAAGTAGGCATTTGGGGGCTTTTTGTACACCTTTGCGATGGTTGCTTGTACATCAAGTTTTAGTATAGGGTGTAAGCAAACCACAGGTGCTTGATTCTCAAGCCTCCCTGCCCTTCTCTTCCAGCTAAATCATTCATAAAGATCCACAGAAACTCCTTAAAAGATCTGGGTATTGGCAAAAAAGGATGGAGAAGTTATCACGGCTCACTAAATGCATGGCGGGATAAGCAGGTTCGTGCTGTTAACTCATGAGGCTCTACTTTTGTGTTTACGTGGATTGTCTCGATTATCTTATCTAGTTCAGTGCTGGACCCCAACCTACATTGTGTTGTAATGATTGCTAGGACAGCCTGATAAATAAAGTGAAAGCATGTGTATTAGTTTACAATATGGCTACCATGATCAAACAGCAAACAAAAACATATGAGGACTGAAGCATCTCCTGAACTTCAAAACACCACAAAACAAAATGGCAAGAAAAGTGACTTGCAAATCCAAACAAAATAAATTGGAGGCATTTACAAACCTTTCACAAAGTGATCACTGCAAACTCAAGCATTCTTCGACTCTGCTTCCTCCCACTGCAACATAAGGTTCAAGAGCCACCTTTCTCGTCATCTTAGTAAAATGCTTTGTCCCTTCACCCTTTTTATAAAAAAAAAAAAAAAATCCTTCCCGGGGAACCCAGAAGAAAGTTCAGTTTCACAGTTTGTTCGATTCGAGCAGCCCAAAACACCACAAGTGTAAAGCATTTTAATGACTAGCAAGGTGCCCCAATGATAGTAATGCTTTGTTAACAGTGAGCTTAGCTGACCACCACTTCATATCTTCAGGGTTTCTGCAGGCTTGAACAAGTTCAATTTAAGACTTTTTAAGACCTTTTTAAGACCATAACAGGTTAAATTTAAGACTTATGCTGCACAAAAAAAATAAAGAAAATTGGGAGAGCCTGAATTACTTTCAAAACAACAAAATTTATCATCATTCACCAATGAACTCATTACATCCCTAGGGTGCGCTCTTGCATTAATGAGGAACTAAGTTGCAGTGGAGCCAAAGCCCCTGTTTACATTAGACCGTATCAGCGGATCATCAGATTAACGTTTTTAAAACGATTAATGTGCACACAGCAACACCAATACACGATTTGCGTGCACACAGCAACGCCAATACACGGATACACTTGGCTCCGCAGGCATCCTGCGCTCCAAATCACTCCGCCCTGAACAGCGAGTGCCCTCTGGAGGGTGCGCACTCCGGCCTTGCGCAGCTCACAGAGCGCGCGAGTGAAGTGCACAAGCTGTGATTCGGGACTGAGCCGCTGTGTGTGAGATCCCAGCGCATATCACTTACTACTTGCAAGTGGAAGGATGGCAAGCCTAAAGACAATCATAACTACACAATGGGCAGTATTTGCATCAGTATTTGCAGTATTTTCATACTTTTATACTCTTTAATGAAAGGTGATACAAGGCGGAAGTCCGCGCCGTTTTTCAGCAGTCGCGTCACATGACCAACGCCAGCGAATCAGGAAGGTGGATGTCACAGTGACGTTGTCCAATGACAACACCAGCTAGAGCTCAGCACAGCGTATCCGCGTATTCTCAATGTTTACACAGCACCGGAGCTGACACGATCTGGATTGAATACGTGGACCCTGGTGGATTCCCGTTTCCCGGCGGTTTAATGTAAACGGACAGTGCATCCGCGAAGAAAACGAGACAGATACGGTCTAATGTAAACTTGGCCAAAGACATCCCGCAAATCACTTCAGGATGAGGCATTGGATTCCATACGGTTTGTGTGTTGTAACGTTACAGTCAGGGCTCGAAATTAACTTTTTTTCTTTGTGTCCCCCAGTGGTCCCGAATTCTGTGTTGTATTGTCCCGAATGGAAGCAATAGTGTCCCCATTTTTTTCCTCTCTGAAATAACCAGTGGTTAATATTATCATATGAAGTCTCATCTCATCTCATTATCTCTAGCCGCTTTATCCTGCCCTACAGGGTCGCAGGCAAGCTGGAGCCCATCCCAGCCGACCATGGGCGAAAGGCGGGGTACACCCTGGACAAGTCGCCAGGTCATCACAGGGCTGACACATAGACACAGACAACCATTCACACTCACATTCACACCTACGGTCAATTTAGAGTCACCAGTTAACCTAACCTGCATGTCTTTGGACTGTGGGGGAAACAGGAGCACCCGGAGGAAACCCACGCGGACACGGGGAGAACATGCAAAATCCACACAGAAAGGCCCTCGCCGGCCCCAGAGCTCGAACCCGGACCTTCTTGCTGTCAGGTGACAGCGCTAACCACTACACCACCGTGCCGCCCATCATATGAAGTTACTATTATATTTGTAACTATGTGATTTTGAACACTTTATATCATTTTTACAATAAGTCACAAGACACAAGCGACACATGTCCTATACATCATCTACTTCAAAATTACAGTTATTGCATTTTCAGTTTATTAAACTTTGGCGATCTCACTGTATGAATAGATACCCGTTTATTTAAAGGGGCCAACTAGCTCATTCAGAAAATGTTTCAACTCACTACATCTGCAGTACACTTTAGTTGAAAATAAGACCCCTTTTATGTTCATTTCATCTACTTATACCTTGAATATCTGTTGGCACTTATAAGGCCAACTTATAATTTTCACCGTTACCGTTATCCATTTTTATGAACTTTCCGTTATCCATTATCGTTATCCATTTTTATGAACTTTCCGTTATCCATTATCGTTATCCATTTTTATGAACTTTCCATTATCCATTTTTATGAACTTTCCGTTATCCATTTTTATGAACTTTCCGTTATCCATTTTTATGAACTTTCCGTTATCCATTTTTATGAACTTTCGCTGCCGGGTGCAAATGTTAGCACCATCAGCATAGTGGCAGGTCCGAGCCTAGTTGTGCTGCTGACTGACTAAACTTTCTGAACTAGAAAGACACCAAGAAAACTCACTTATTCTGTTGAACGGTATCTTCCGTCAATACCATCCACATCATTCCTGTTGTATTTTATAACGTGTCTAACAGTGTTCATTAAGTTCATTCAGTTGCTAGCGTTGCCTGCAGACCAGGCGATGACACTTTGGATCCTGAAGGTCCCGGAGACGTTATGTCTGGGCTTTCAGTTTCTTCCCCGCGGTCGGTCCGCTTCAACCACTTCAGCATTTTTGTTCTGGCAAAAGTCGGCGCAGCGTGTGCGGTAGCAATTCCATTCCAAGTCCATATAATGCGGACTCCGGCCGAAGATTCTAGAACAGAACGCGCTGCTCTGTAGCCTACGGATGCAGGTGCATCGAAAGTGTAGCTACTATGTATTTTTCGCTGTTAACGTTTTAAAATTAAAATTGACAAATTAGGTGAATGTCTACGTATGTGTTACGGCTTTGTAAATAATATTAATGTAGAACTTTTTTCTAGATCTATTTTTTTCCATTGTCCCGGGATTGTCCCAGATATGATAATTTTGTGTCCCGATGACATTTTTTATGGTCCCCGGGACATCGGGACACCGTTAGTTTCGAGCGCTGGTTACAGTTCGCACGGAGTTAGCTGATACACCGTCTCGAGATGTGCTTGGACCTGACAATGGTGAACAAAATTGAGTGATGGCATGCGAATGTTGCAGACTTTTATGGGCAGCCTGGTGCTTCTCCGGTTTCGCGTGCAATTCCAGTGCCTTTACACCCAGGGTGCCGAGTTTGAGTGTTCTTTTGCACAATGCAGTACGGCTGTAACGATACACCCAACTCACGATTCGATTCGTATCGCGATTTTTGACCCACGATTCGATACGCCCACGATTTTTTTAAAATGTATTTTTAAAGTAGTAAATTTGACTTATTAACATTTACTTACATTAACTATTTAATAAGAAATAATTCAGACCACTGCAGAGAATGAGTAATATGTATGCAAAAATGAACAAATGTATATCCAAAGACTGTTTTATTTCTCAAAATAATACTGTTGAGCCGGAAGCTCTGTTTTTTTCGGTTCTGAAAAAGTCATTTTTCCAAATCGTGTAAATCTGTTAAGATTTTTTTTTTGGGGGGGATGGCTCTCTCACTGTCTCACTCTCATAGGGCCAATGATTTTCTGTGATCGCGGAAAACAGATGGAAATTACGGAATTTTTATAGTGAAACATTGCTCGCGTGTCAAAATGTAACTACCGCAGAAGGCTTCCGCCCAAGCAGACATGCCTTCAGTGTTGCCAGATATTGCTAACGTTTTCCACCCCAAAATATGTTCAAAACCAGCCAAAAAGCACCTAAACCCGCCCAATCTGGCAACACTGCATGCCTTTCCGGTCAAGTGATTGTGATTGGCTTGTGGCACACCTAGCCAGCCAATGAGCTGCTTGTTTACAGATTCGCTCCCCGCGTCGCAACCAGAATGGCGACCGCTTAAAAGAAACGAATGCTCTGCCAGTGGCGAGTGTGGACGTTGCGTGACTCGCAGAAGATTGTCGCAGGTCGGCGAAAAAACGACTTACTAATAGATATAAAAAATAAAAGTAATTTAAGTAAGTTTAAAATGTAATTTAAATAAAAAGTATTCATAAATTGAAGTTTGGAAGCACCTCTGTTTTTGGGCTGAGGAGAAGTTTGAAAGGGTGTACCGCGATTCTGCCTTCTTGTATCGCGACACGGATCGTGGCTCTGCGTATCACGATTTCGATACGCATATTGTTACAGCCCTAATGTGCAGTACGCCTCAAACAGATTGTTTGGTATACGTTTTAATCAGTCTACGAAATCATTGCGTTCAAGCCAGCAGCCATTAAACTTGCATTTGCCCATTTTGCTACAAACCATGACAATCTCCCTCGCTTCTTTTAGGCTCTACTGTCTAAATGCGCGCGTGCCATGCCCTGTGCATCACCATGCCAACCGGGCTAGACGCCAGATTCCACTGTGTCTCATTTGTAGCTTGCAGCGTAGCCTACTGATACTAAGTAGGTCTAGCCTATATGACTAATAATGAATATCACCAACTCATTTAACAAAAAAAGCGAATGGGGTAAATGGACGTAAGGACTTAAGACTTCACAAAATTACATTTAAGACATCATCTCATCATCTCTAGCCGCTTTATCCTTCTACAGGGTCGCAGGCAAGCTGGAGCCCATCCCAGCTGACTACGGGCGAAAGGAGGGGTACACCCTGGACAAGTCACCAGGTCATCACAGGGCTGACACAGACAACCATTCACACTCACATTCACACCTACGGTCAATTTAGAGTCACCAGTCAACCTAACCTGCATGTCTTTGGACTGTGGGGGAAACCGGAGCACCCGGAAGAAACCCACGCGGACACGGGGAGAACATGCAAACTCCGCACAGAAAGGCCCTCGCCGGCCCCGGGGCTCGAACCCAGGACCTTCTTGCTGTGAGGCGACAGCGCTAACCACTACACCACCGTGCCGCCCACATTTAAGACCTACAATGCAAAATATGCTCGTATTTTAGACTTTTTAAGGCCTTAAATTAGGAATATCAAATTTTAGACTTTTTAAGACTCTGCGGAAACCCTGTATCTTACATATCCAATGAGGCGGATGTGACGTCAGCTGCAACCCACCTATTCAGAGTAAAAAAAAACAGGCGGGGGGGGGGGGGGGGGGGGGGGGAGCCTCACTCTTCTTTGTTTGAGAAAAAAAAAATAGAGCAGACTTTAATTCACCAGAGTCCAGTTTTTAACCATTTAAGTTGGTGATCCACTGCTCTCACCTTTCATATGAAATTTCACATGTACGGTCCCCTTGATAACAGCTGGAAAGCTATAAAACGGCTCATCACAGAGTGATTTGAGCATCCAAAAACCAAACAAAAATCGGCCAACTTTGCATTAAAATCCTCTACTGAGTTAAACCTACAACTGGACCATAAACATGGCAGATGCACACTGCCACGGAAGATGTGACGTCACGTAAAATCCCTCAATAACCAATTGTTCCCAAACCTGATAATACTATGCCAATTCCCTCCATGGTAACTTATTTCCCCAAACACAGGACATTACTCAACCTGACAACCCAGTTGTACTGCCTTGTTCCCGCTGCCCTAATGTGTGCTGACTGCCCTTCATCTGCCCTAGACAGTCATGCACAGCTCCAAAGTCAAACCAGACTGTGGGAGAAAAAACAGTTCCTTCCAACTATACTTCCTACAACTGCTCAATAACTCACCTCCAGCTGACCTTGACATTAGAGGATTAAACCAGCGTAAAACTCAGCGTTGATTGCTCCTTCAATAATTCTAGCACACTATAGTCAAAATAATGATAATATTACTTAGCATTATCAAATCGTGTGTATAAATCTAGTGACTAGCCAGCAGATGTGGTCAACACAAGCCTGATTTGCATTACGAATAAGTGAGGTCTAATCTCAGTCTAATCATTTTGCAGGACTGAACCCACCAGGAGGTAACCTGGAAACTCGGGTAATGTCTATGAAAACACAACGTGGTAAAAATTTCCAACAAAGCACACACAAGCCAACCACACAGCTCTGCTGCACTGGCTAATTCTCGCTGCCCTTCGTGTGCCCTAGTCAGCCATGTACAGCTCCAAAGTCAGAGAACTGTGGGACAAAACGGTTTCTGACTATTATGTTTCCTACAAAAAGCTATTGAGCAGTTGTATGGTGTCCTGTAAAGCAGCTTTGCACGGAACTATATATAGCACAAACATGTCATTAAAAAAAAAAAAACGCAGCGGAAATGTCCTTGAACAACGGCAACGCGATAAACCCAAGTCACTTATGTAAGCTAAAACGTGGGTGGCCTTGAATTTTAAAAAAGAAAGAAAAGAAAAAGAAAGCAAGCGAGTAAACCAACAGAGCCATGCGGCCATAAGCCGCTCATCTCCACCGGCTAACCTTGACATTGAAACGTGCTGCAAAAGCACAGAACTGGACGTTCAGCTTCATTTCGATCATTCTGGCAACACAATATTCAAAACTGTTTAGCATAATCAATTTGTGGGTAAAACTGGAGCGACTAGCGAGCAACTGGGGTCTATTCAATCCCTCCCCTTAATTTGCTCAAATTCGATCAACGGAAAAAAAAAAAAAGACTCCCCTAAAGGTGCAAATATATAAACATCTCTTCAGAATAGCATCCGTGACTCGAGATTTCCAATAATTTGTGCTATTTAATTACAGTTGAAGAAAACGCTTTTTATTAACACGCACACAAAGACGCGCTAGCGAGTTAGCCGGCCTCTATCGGCTGCCCGGTTCGGTCAAGCCGTTGAGGTCCGCCAGCTCAGTAGAATCATCCTGCAGGACTAAACCCACCTACAACCTGGAAAGGTTAAGGCAATGTATATGAAACAAAGTGATAAATAACCACGTTCAATCTAAGTGACAAAACGGAACAGGAAAACCACTTATGCAAGCTCTTCATTCAAACAGAGAAATAGCGCCATATTTAGCGAGGCTCTCGACAAGAACTCCAAATTAATTCGCCACGTCAAAAAGAAACCACCAGTTAGAGGAATTCAAACATGACTAAAGACCACTGTTTAAAAACTTACAAGTTCTCTGCTGTAAAGTCTGGCAGGCATGAGGAGCAAGTACGGCGGGACTTTTGGATAAAGCAGTAGCAGACCTGGTAAGAGAGCTGAAGACCTTTAGATAACCTGCCATCTTTAGCTGATAAGCTGCTTCTGGATCACCACTCCAAACAAAGTGCAAAGCCGAATGAATGACCCGCACGGCAATATGCTCAGATGCGCCCACTGCGTCATGCTAAAGGGAAGAGGCGGGGCTACGAGCCAGCAGAGTCTGTACCTACGTCATCGCTCATGCAGCAAGTCCTTTTTTTTTTAATTTAAAGCGACCTTCGTGAGCTTGGGAAGGAAGTTTGCTTTAAACTCATATACTGACGCTTTATACAGGGCCCCGATTTTATCATTTGTTAACTGTTCATTCTGATATGTATACCACAATTCAATTGTACATTGGAGGTACGATGGTGCAATAATTCGTGATGTTTGCTCACAGTAAGAAGGTTTCGGGTGCGAACCAACTGGGGCCTTTCTGTGCAGAATTTGCATGTTCTCCCCACGTTTGCATGGGTTTATGACAGGTGCTCCAGTATCCTCCCACTGTCCAAAGACATGCAGATTAGATCAACTGACGACTCTAAATTGCTCCTAGATGTGAATATGAGTGAGAAGGTTGTTCATCTCTGTGTTAGCCCTACAATAGATTGGTGACCCAAGGTGTACTCCTCTCTTGCCTGAAGTCAGCTGGGATTGGCTCCAGTTTACTCCTTCCTGACAGATAAGTGGCATAGATAATAGATGGCTGTACATTGGAAATTGCACACACACACAAAAAAAAAATCTTCCAGAAGGATTTATGTAGGCTGGGTTGATAATATTGGCTCTAAATCAACCTATCAATATAACTAAGAAATGAACAAAAATAAGCCTTCAAGCAAAATTTCATATTCACAAATTTAAATGTAATAATTTTAAATAATGTGTGTATGGGGGGCGGCACGGTGGTGTAGTGGTTAGCGCTGTCGCCTCACAGCAAGAAGGTCCGGGTTCGAGCCCCGGGGCCGGCGAGGGCCTTTCTGTGTGGAGTTTGCATGTTCTCCCCGTGTCCGCGTGGGTTTCCTCCGGGTGCTCCGGTTTCCCCCACAGTCCAAAGACATGCAGGTTAGGCTAATCGGTGACTCTAAATTGACCGTAGGTGTGAATGTGAGTGTGAATGATTGTCTGTGTCTATGTGTCAGCCCTGTGATGACCTGGCGACTTGTCCAGGGTGTACCCCGCCTCTCGCCTGTAGTCAGCTGGGATAGGCTCCAGCTTGCCTGCGACCCTGTAGAAGGATAAAGCGGCTAGAGATAATGAGATGAGATGAGATGAGGTGTGTATGTGGATGGTGCCCTTTGATAGACTGGAGTATTCATGGCCCAGGATAGGCTCTGGACCAGAGTTTTAGGTGGGGCTGACTGAGGTGATGAAGAACTGGTGGTCTACAGCAGAAGGAGAAAAAGATAATTCTTCCATTTTATGGCAATGTTATTACTACGGCAATATTAATTGATGGTAAATATTCTCATCTCATTATCTCTAGCTGCTTTATCCTGTTCTACAGGGTCACAGGCAAGCTGGAGCCTATCCCAGCTGACTACGGGCGAAAGGCGGGGTACACCCTGGACAAGTCACCAGGTCATCACAGGGCTAACACATAGACAACCATTCACACCTACGGTCAATTTAGAGTCACCAGTTAACCTAACCTGCATGTCTTTGGACTGTGGGGGAAACCCACGCGGACACGGGGAGAACATGCAAACTCCACACAGAAAGGCCCTCGCCGGCCACGGGGGCTCGAACCCGAACCTTCTTGCTGTGAGGCAACAGCGCTAACCACTACACTACTGTGCCACCCCATGGTAAATATTAGTTAATTTAATGTTTTAATTAATGGTCACCTCTCCTACTACTGTCTGATATCCTCCTGAAATGCATGAGCATTACACATCAATAACTGTATAAATCACTTGGTGATTTTATTTAGTTTCATTTTCTGCCAAGATTTAATGACATGATAATCTGCATTAGAATGTGCAATGTGTCAAGGGTTATAATGTACAATGGACAGGAATAAACTGACATTCCTTCCTTGCGCTGCGAAGGACCATGCTAAATTTAACTCTGGTAAAGTTACCATACTGGGAGAAGGAATGGGAAGGGTGCAATCATATGACAACATTATTACAGTCAGTCAGCATGTGGGAGACTGCAGCATTAACCTTAAAAAAAAAAACATAGAAAAAGTTACTTAAAACAATTCTGCTTTCATTCAGGATTTTTTGTATTTGAAGCATGAATATTAAATAATGGTGTATTGAAATTTCAATAAAGTATATATAGTGTTTGTATTTACAAATGTACAACCCCAAGTCAGAAAAAGTTGGGGCGGTATGGAAAATGCAAATAAAAAAATACTTTGATTTGTATTTCAATGCAGACTGGAAGAACCCAAGATATTTCATGTTTTGTCTGGTCAACTTCATTTCATTTATTAATATACTGCACATCCATTCCTGCATTTCAGGCCTGCAACACATTCCAAAAAAACTTGGGATGGGGGCAATTTAGGGCAAGTAATGAGGTAAAACAATTAAATAATGATGTGATTTGAAACAAGTGATGTCAACAGGTGAATGTAATCATGATTTGGTACAAAATCAGTATCCAGGAAAGGCCTAGTCTCTGAGGAGCAAAGATGGTTCAAGGATCTCCAGTTTGTCAATGTGTGAGATAAATGATTGAACTGTTTAATAACAATAGTTCTCAAAGAAAGATAGGAAGGGATTTGGATATTTCACCCTCGACAGTGCATAAGATAAGATATACTTTAATAATCCTTTGTAGGAAATTAGATTGTTACAGCAGCAAAGACACAAACATTTTAGCAATCAGTCCCACATGCACACACAGAGTCCATATTACATAAACACATACATATTACTGACAGAGTCAATATCGCGTAAACAGACATATTGCTAAAAAAGTGTATCGACAATGAGCATAAAAGTGCTAGCAGTATATCTAGTCTAAAACAATGGCAAAAATAAATAAATAAATAAATAAATAAAGGGTTTAAAAACTAAAGCTAAGAGCATGTGGATAAAAGGACAGAAGCAGTTATTGCACATTAAACAGTCTGATAGCAGGAGGCAGGAAAGACTTCCTGAACCTCTCAGTCCTACAGTTTGGAAGGATGAACCTGTGACTGAAAGAGCTGTGTTGGAAGGCCTCAAAGGCATGGAGAGGGTGAGTGTGATGATCAAGAATTGAGTTCAGTTTTGATAAAACTCTCTGCTCTGCCACCTGCTGGAGCTGGTCAAGTTTGAGACCTATGACAGATAATATTAAACAATTCAAGGAATCTGAAGGAATTTCAGTGTGTAAAAGGAAAGTGCGCAAGCCGAAGCCGAACACACGTGATCTCAGATTTCAACATTTGATATGTTGTCTTTGTACTATTTAGAGCAATTCCAGCGTTATGGACGTGACACTTGAACTCAAAATGGCAACAAATGACCCAGTGCATGTTTTATTGTCTCCCAGTATTTAAACAGGTGTTGCATATTTTAAGGCTGTACCATACTGGAGAAGTGATAGAACAAGAACAATTCCCATAGTACATCTAGGGCATGCCAGAAAATGCCAATAAAAGATGCGTTATGGATGTGACAGAAAAAGTATCACTTTTCTTGGGTGACTGTTTTTATCAAACTCTGTGAAATTGTAAACCTAATGTCGAAATGGAGATATCCATTTGATAGAGGGGTCCAAGGTGAATATTAAAAAATCTTTGTTTAAAATATTTTGTATTTCATGCAGAGTTTCGGAAGGAAAAGTCAGCGTTATGGATGTGACGAAATTCCGTTATGGAGGTGACGCGTCTGAAATAGACATGGCATATGTTTAGAAAATCAGCAATTTAACCACCATAACCCTTTGAAAAACTCTCTAAATATCAGCTAAAACTATCAAAGTTCTTAAATAATATTTAGGATGGCTATTGTTTTGCTGTTTTGTGGATTTTAGCATACATTTCTGTGGCTTGTGGCAATAATATAGAATTGTACATGATCAAAGTTGATTTTAGCTTGGGTTTTACATTATAAGAAAGAAAGACTGACAGTGACACATTAGGTTGGTTACAAATTGGTTCAACTTATTCACATCTGTAAAATACAGGCCTAGGTGATATCTCTGGGAGTGGTTTTTGATGTATTACATGTTGCTTTATTTTTGCATGGTGAGGTTGACATTTACATGGAATTGCCCTTTACAATGAAATATAGGGTTTCCATGATTTGCAAATCTTCACATTCTGTTTCTATTTGTTTTATACAGTGTTCCAACTTTTTTGGAATTGGGGTTGTATTTACTCTGAGATGCAAAATGTTATGTTCTGGATTATTCAGAATGCACGATTTTACATCTATATTTTAAGAATTGTCTGGGGGAAGACCCCGGATTCCCCGGCTTTTTTCACCTCATGGTGGCTTTGGGTCTGCCTATGACTCTTTTCCAAATGCCCCATACTCCAAACGTTATTGACAGGGCTGGGTGAGTACCAAAAACTTGTACTTGTTCTCAGTCTTTAAGAAGTTTAAGGCACAAAGGCTTAAAAAACAAAAATGTGTCTCCCATTTGTAATTCCTGAAATTTTGGGGATAATTTCAGGTGTTTTTGTGCGTTTTTGAGATGTGGTTTGGGTGAAACTTTTGTTGAGACCTGGCAATGCTGTATACCAGAGAGCCTAGAACATGTGGGGCCCACTTAGACCCTTGGTGGGCTGGTTTCAGTATACTGTGTCCAAGATTTAACATCTTCTCTGCAGTACCTCTGAAGCAGATAAAACTACCTTAAATAATAATTGTTACCTTCATCACAATAATAATCTCATCTCATCTCATCTCATCTCATTATCTCTAGCCGCTTTATCCTGTTCTACAGGGTCACAGGCAAGCTGGAGCCTATCCCAGCTGACTACGGGCGAAAGGCGGGGTACACCCTGGACAAGTTGCCAGGTCATCACAGGGCTGACACATAGACACAGACAACCATCCACACTCACATTCACACCTATGGTCAATTTAGAGTCACCAGTTAACCTAACCTGCATGTCTTTGGACTGTGGGGGAAACCGGAGCACCCGGAGGAAACCCACGTGGACACGGGGAGAACATGCAAACTCCACACAGAAAAGCCCTCGCCGGCCACAGGGTTCGAACCCGGACCTTCTTGCTGTGAGGCGACAGCACTAACCACTACACCACCGTGCCGCCACAATAATAATAATAATAATAATAATAATAATTTATTATTTTATGAAAATTCACATTTAAATATGATCAAATGTGTGTTACAGACATTAATAAATAGCTCAATTACAAAACATTGTCTATTGTACAAAAATATAAAGAATTTGGATATAAAACAAAATATCTAAAGCATAAATTTATATTGCTTATTGTCAAAGTGATTTATCTTTATCTTCATATAAATATTGCAGTTACAAAATCAGTTCTTATAAAAGAAAATCAGAATATGTTGGAAATATCTCATAATAAAATATAATATAATAAATATAGCCAATAGCGGTGATAAAGGGTCTTCGCCCTTGAGGGCTGGTGCTACACGAGAGGTTCACTTTGGGCATGGGGATATCATCATAACCCTGATGTCTTATAACCTGTGAAGTTTTAGCTCTATCAGGCAATGCATGGTGAATTTATGACACACTTCCTGTTTGTATGGTGAAACATACAAATTCATTGGTTCACCATTTCAACATCACGCAAGATCTCGCAAATCCTGTCACAAGTCAATTGGCTAAAAACAATGTGCATTTCAGTTTTGTTCGTCTTGGGGCACCCCGCACGCCTACCAAGTTTGACACTGATAGGTGAAACAGTATACCGGGCAGAAGTCTCAATGACATGTGGGGGTGCTATGGAGTCCCCTGGACACACCCAGGGTCAAGCCTCTATCCCTGAGTAGTGGTGGCCAGGACTGATGTGAGTACCAAATTTCACGAGTCAAAGTTTTTAGGCAATGGAATAAATACTGTCCAGGTCCAAATGGTGACGCTATACCAGAGGGTGTCCATGGGCATGTGGATATCTTCATAACCATGATACCCTATAACCTGTGAAGTCTGAGCCATATCAGGCAATGCATGGTGAATTTGACACACTTCCTGTTTGTGTGGTGTAACATATAAATTTATTGGTTCACCATTTCAACATCTTGCAACATTTCGGAGACCACTTCGCCATTTAACATCTGCAACATCTTGAGATGACATATACCAAATATGGAATGAATCCAACAAACCACCAAGGAAGACTTCATTAAAACGTAACACATGTCAAGATGCAAAAAACCAAAAATATCTCACTTCCTGTTGAGTATGGCTGATGCAAAGGATATTGCAAAATTGTTCATCTCGGGGCACTCCACACACCTACCAAATTTGACATGGATAGGTGAAACTATACACTAGGCAGGAGTCTCAATGACATGTGGGGGTGCTATGGAGTCCCCCGGACACACCTGGGGTCAAGCTCCAATGGCTGAGTAGTGGTGCACATGACTGACGTGTGTACCAAATTTCATGAGTTTTCGAATATGTACAGGGTGTCAAATCTGTATCTTTGAACTAGGTAGTGCTGTGGAGTTACTGAAGCCCACCTAGACTGATTTCCCATGTCAACTCAAATTATATCAGATGACAAATATATGTGCAAATCTTCATGAGCTTTTAGCCATTGTAAGCCCCTCAAAACAGCGTGGGAAAATTTCAAAATCCCACATTCCTTCCAGCATGGCTGACTTCCTGTTGGGCGGAGTCAAATGCAACCAAGTGAAAATTGTCCTGTATCACAAGAGTATGTATTACATCAAATTTGGTGCTGATCCAAGCAACTTCATCTCAACCATAGCCTGTTCTCGGGGCACTATAGAGCTCCAGGACCATGCCCAGTCCCTTGCTCAATGTCATTTTGTGATTTTATGCACATTTGATCAGTGTGCCAAAATTTGTGAGTTTTCAAGTATCGCAAGTGCCTCAAAAATGAGTTTTCACGCAGAGGAAATTTTTTAAATTAATTAATTGATGATAATAATAACTGCTAGTGGCGATAAAGGGCCCTCGCACACGAGACCATGCCGATAACAATAGGGCATTGCACCCAGGGCCAAGCCTCTATCCCTGAGTAGTAGTGGCCAGGACTGATGTGTGTACCAAATGTCATGAGTCTTTTCGGCAATGGAATCATTACTGTCCAGGTCCAAACAGTGGCGCTACACAAAAGGCTCACTTTGGGCATGGGGAGATCATCAGAACCCTGATGTCTTATAACCTGTGAAGTTTTAGCTATATCAGGCAATGCATGGTGAATTTATGACACACTTCCTGTTTGCATGGCGAAACATACAAATTTATTAGTTCACCATTTCAACATCATGCAAGATATCACAAATCCTGTCACAAGTCAATTGACTAAAACAATGTGCATTTCAATTTTGTTCATCTTGGGGCACCCCACACACCTACCAATTTTGACACAAAGGTGAAACTATATACCGGGCAGAAGTCTCAATGACATGTGGGGGCGCTATGGAATTCCCTGGACACACCCGGGGCTAAGCCTCTATCCCTGAGTAGCAGTGGCCAGGACTGATGTGTGTACGAAATGTCATGAGTCAGAGTTTTTCAGCAATGGAATCATTACTGTCCAGGTCCAAATGGTGGCGCTATACCAGAGGGTCAAATTGGGCATGTGGATATCATCAGAACCATTGTATCCTATAACCTCTGAAGTTTTAGCCATATCAGGCAATGCATGGTGAATTTATGACATGCTTCCTGTTTGTGGGGCATGACAGAAATTTATTTGTTTGCCATTTCAACATCTTGCAAGATATCGCAAATCCCTTTGCAATTTCAAATCAGCAACATCTTGACATGACTGATACCAAATATGACATGAATCCAACAAACCGCAGAGGAAGAGTACATCAAAATGTAACACATGTTTTGGCAATGGAGTCATTATTCTCCATGTCCAAATGGTGGCCCTATATCAGAGGGTGTCTTTGGGCATGTGGATATCTTCTGAACCATGATATCCTATAACCTGCGACGTTTGAGCTGTATCAGGCAATGCATGGTGAATTTATGTCTCACTTCTTGTTTGTGTGACGTAACATAAATTTACTGGTTTGCAATTTCAACATCTTGAGACATATTGCAAATTCCTTCCCAGTTTAACATCAGCAACATCTTGACATGATGTCTACAAAATATGTCATGAATCCAAGAAATTGCCAAGGCAGAGTACATCAAAATGTAACACATGTTTTGGAAATGGAGTCATTACTGTCCATGTCCAAATGGTAGCACTATACCAGATGGTGTCTTTGGACATGTGGATATCTTTCAAACCACGATATCCTATAACCTGTGAAGTTTGAGCCATATCAGGCAATGCATGGTGAATTTATGACTAACTTCCTGTTTGTGTGGTGTAACGTATAAATTTATTGGTTCGTCATTTCAACATCATGCAAGATATCACCAATCCTGTCACAAGTCAACTGGATAAAACAATGTACATTTCAGTTTTGTTGATTTTGGGGCACCCCACACACCTACTAATTTTGACACGGATAAGTGAAACTATATACCAGGCAGACGTCTCAATGACATGTGGGGGGGCTATGAGTTCCCAAGACACACCTGGGGTCAAGCCTCCATTCATGAGTACCAGTGGCCAGGACTGACGTGTACCAAATTTCATGAGTTTGAGTTTTTTGACAATAGTGTCATTACTATCTATGTCCAAATGGTGGCGTTATACCACAGGGTCAAATTGGGCATGTAGATATCATCAAAACCATTATATCCTATAACCGGTGTAGTTTTAGCCATGTTTGGCAATGCATGGTGAATTTATGACACACTTCCTGTTTGCATGGTGTAACATATAAATGTTTCGCCATTTCACCATCTTACAAGATATCGCAAATCCCATCACAATTTAAAATCAGAAACATCTTGACATCAGGTATACCAAATAAGGCACGAATCCAACAAACCGCTGAGGAAGAGTACGTCAAAACGTAACATGTGTTTTGACAATGGAGTCATTACTGTCCATGTCCAAATGGTGGCGCTATACCATAGGGTGATTTGGGGCATGTGGATATCTTCAGAACCATGATATCATATAGCCTGTGAAGTTTGAGCCATATAAGGCAAAGCATGGTGAATTTATGACACACTTCCTGTTTGTGTGGCATATCGTATAAATGTATTGGTTCACCATTTCAACATATCACGAATCCCTTCGCAATTTAACATCAGCAACATCTTGCGATGATGTATACCAAATATGGTATGAATCCAACAAACCCAACAAACGTAGGAGTACGTTAAAATGTTACACGTGTCAAAACGCACAAAACCAAAAATATCTCACTTCCTGTTGAGTATGACTGGTACAATGTATCCTGCAATTTTGTTCATCTAGGGGCACTCCAAACACCTACCAAACTTGACATGGATAGGTGAAACTATATACCGGGGAGGGGTCTCAATGACGTGGGAGCGCTATAGAGTCCTCCGGAGACACCTGTGGTCAAGCCCCTATCGCTGAGTAGCGGTGCATATGACTGATGTATGGACCAAATTTCATGAGTTTTCGCCCATAGGAACCACCTCCAAATGGCAAAGTGTTGAAGAAAAAGAAGAAGAAAAAATTAATAATAATAAGTAGAAGAAGAAGAAACAGGAAGAAAACAATAGGGCTTTACCCCTATGGTGCAGGCCATGCACCTCAGTGCTTGGGCCCTAATAATAAGAAGAAGTAGAAGAAAAACATGCCGAAAACAATAGGGTTTTGCACCTACGGTGCAGGCCATAGACCTGCTCCTCGGTGCTTGGGTCCTAATAAGGTTTCAAGAGACATCTCGATGATGCGCTGGGATGCATCCTCAGTGATGTGCCTGGGGTCACTGGGGGTTTCGGGTCTTGCAACATCAGACCCCCTCACCCAGGTGACCCAGCTGGGGTTGATCAGGTCCCGGTTTACATCCCAGCAGCAACAAGCCATGGGTCTCCCCTCTTCATCCAGAGCCACCTTGTGGCTCTTTCTGTGGCTTCAGTGATGGAGCATATGGCTCCCCTTCTTTGTGCTCCAGTCACTCCCAGCACTGTCAGGGCTTTACAGACAGAGCGGCCTATGAAACCTCAACAGCCCACTTCAATGGTCTAACAACGAGCTCGCCAGCTGTTGCTTCGACACTCCTCCACGAGTTCCTGGTATTTACCCAATTTCCTCTCATGGGCCTCCTCCATGTTTTCTTTCCAGGGCACTGTGAGTTCCCACATGATGACTTGTCTGGTGGAGTCTGAGAAGATGACCAGGTCCGGGCAGAGTGTGGAATGGGTGATGTGCTCTGGAAACTTTAGCTGTTTCCAAGATCCACTCTCAGCTGCCAGTCCGGGGCTGTGGAAAGCAGGCACGGTCTTGTCCACAGTGGTGGGGGAGCCTCGCCAGCTTTTAGGAAGTTGATGGAAACCTTCCCAGGATGGAACTTGCTGGAGTTGATGGCAGTGCTTACCACTTCCGCAAGCACCTTCAGCACCTGGTTGTGGCACCAGTGACCATCAGCCAGGGTCTTAAGACAGCTGCTAAGGAAATGTTGCAGGGTTCCTCTCCTGCCACACTTAGGGCAGGAAGGCGACTCTGCCTTGCCCCAAGTGTGGAAGCTGGTGGGGCTTGGTTAGATGTCATACACTGCCTGACCCAGGAATGTGATGTGGTGGAAGTCAGACTGCCAGAAGTCTGACCAGATGATCTTGCGCTGCTGCACATTCTCCCTCTTTGTTCAGGCTCATTGCTGGCCAAGTCCCACCATCCTGCTGACACGTACTTCCTCCACTCCTGCCCAGACCTCCTCCTGGAGGAGATTCCGCCTCTCCTTTCCTGTGACTTTGCTGATGTTGTAACTAGGAGAGCCTCCCAGGCCTGCTCTTCCTGTTGCCACAGTTCCAACCAGAGCCCTTTGTCTCAGCTAAGACTCTGCCACCTCCAGCTCTTTGGCAGCACTCCACTTTCTGCCAGTGCGGACCTCAAATCCTGCAGCTGATATTTTTAGGTCCCTGGAGTCTCTGTACTCCATAACCTCCTTTATTTCTGTCACCACAAACTCTTCAGTGAGGTCTCTTAAGGGGAGCTGAAGGGTGTTGGTTGTTCCATACAGCACAGCACAGCACAGAACAGCTTAACCTCCTTGGCAAGCCAAGCCACCTTCGCAGGTAGCTGCTGATCATCACCTCCAGGTCATCCACAGTTGACAATGAGAGCTCATATAGTAACGGGGCCACAACACCCTGGGTAGGATGGTGTGCTGGTATATCCATGCCTTGAATCGACCAGGAGCCCAAATCTATCAACTTTGTTTAACCAGATCTTGCGGTCTCTGCGGGTCTTCTGGATGGCAGCTGTGTCTTTCAGGCTGAAGTCAGAGAGTTTTCCCAGGCTCTTGACTGGCTCGTCTGATCGTGTTGGGATGGTTGTCCCAGAGATGGTGAAACGAAACTTATCCATCACTCGTCCTTTCTTGATTACAAGGGATCTCGACTTTGATGGTTTGAAGCTCATTCTTGCCCATGAGATGAGCTTCTTGAGTCCTTGTAAAATCCACCTGCTGCCAGGAACTGATGTTGTGGTGACTTGCAGGCCATCCATAAAGGCTCTAACTAGGGGTAACTGCATGCCCGTTTTAGTTCGGGTCCTTGACACTCCATCTCTGCTGCTTTGACTACCATGTTCATGGCAAGAGCAAAAAAGGATAACTGAGATGGTGCAGCCCTGTTATGATACCCCTCTCCAGCCTGTGCCAGTCTGATGATGTGGATCCAGAGGTGAATCTCATTTGGAAGTTGTCATAATGGTCAAGAATGAGTCTGTTGATCTTGCTGGGCCCGTGGTGTCTCTGAAGGGCCTCCTCCACCAGCTTATGCGGTATGGAACCATAGGCATTAGCAAGGTCCAGCCATAAGACCAGCAGGTCCCCCTTCCCCTCCTTTGCCTCTCTTAAGAGCTGTGTGACTGCCCCTGTGTGTTCCAGGCAGCCAGGCGTTTCAGAAATCCCACCTTTTTGTACCAAGGTATCAATGTAGTTGTTCTTAAGGAGAAACTCTGCCAGCCGTTGAGACAGGATGCTGAAATATATCTTGCCTTCTGTGCTGAGCACTGAAATGGTTCTAAACTGCCCAATGGCTTTAGAGTTCTCCTCTTTGAGGATTCAGATGCCCTCAGCGCATCTCCACTGGTTGGCAACTCTTTTTTTCCTCCAAATCACCTTCAGCATCTGCCAAAGCTGGTGAAGGAGTCTCGGACAATGTTTATACATGCTATGTGGTACTCCGCTCGGTCCTGGGGCAGAGGCTGATCTTGTTGCCTTAATGACCTGTTGGATCTCTTTCCAGCTTGGTTCTTTCAGGTTGAACTCGAATGATGGAGAATCTGGGTTTATTAGGGTTTTGTTGTAGCCAAGCTCCTGCTCTCTTACAGAGTCACTGAGGACGTTGTGCAGGTGGGTATTGATTTCATCCAGCAAACACTTGAGGTGGCCACTCATTTATCACCAAGCAGCTTCTTGGTAAAACTGAAGGGGTCAGTGATGAAAGATGCCCTCTTCTTGGCTCTTTCCTTTCCCCGCCTCCTTCGCCACTCTGCTTTTCAAAGGGCCATGAACTTCTTCCTGAGGTTGTCTTGCAGCTCCACGAGTGGCTGACATTCCTGTTCACCTGCAATCTTGTAGTGCTTCTTGAGGGTTCTAAGCTCGGTCCACAGCTGATGCATTTTATCCGCTCTATGGTTCTTCTTGTAAGGTTTCTTGCTGGGCCCTGATTCTCTGTGGCCGAAACTCTCTGATGCATAACTGACAATGATGGTCATCACCTGCAGCCGTCTCTCTACATCAACCTTAGCTGTTGTCTGTATGATCCCACAGACATCTTCCTCAAACTGGTGCCACTTGTTCTTGTTGCTTGCAAGGGGCCATTTGATCCACAGTCGAATGAATCTACCTGGACTTGTTACTGCAGGTGCTTGGAGGGGCTGGGCTCTGTGGGGTGAGTCCTGGCCAGGTTCCTCCGGCATCTCACCAGGAACTGGCCCTGTGCGTTCTGTCCATCTCTCCTTATCCAGACATTTCATCCTGGCTTGGTGGATTTTTAGCCCATGCGGAGTTTTTGCAAACTTTGCCACAGATACAGCTTGCTTCAGTTGTCATCTGGTCATTCGCATGGGTCGAAAACCTTAGGTCTGTCCTGTTGGGGATCTCATTCCCCCCCCCCCATATTTCAGATACAGTGGTGCTTGAAAGTTTGTGAACCCTTTAGAATTTTCTATATTTCTGCATAAATATGACCTAAAACATCAACAGATTTTCACACAAGTCCTAAAAGTAGATAAAGAGAACCCAGTTAAACAAATGAGACAAAAAATATTATACTTGGCCACTTATTTATTGAGGAAAATGATCCAATATTACATATCTGTGAGTGGCAAAAGTATGTGAACCTCTAGGATTAGCAGTTAATTTGAAGGTGAAATTAGAGTCAGGTGTTTTCAATCAACGGGATGACAATCAGGTGTGAGTGGGCGCCCTGTTTTATTTAAAGAACAGGGATCTATAAAAGTCTGATCTTCACAACACATGGTTGTGGAAGTGTATCATGGCACGAACAAAGGAGATTTCTGAGGACCTCAGAAAAAGCATTGTTGATGCTCATCAGGCTGGAAAAGGTGAAAAAACCATCTCTAAAGAGTTTGGACTCCACCAATCCACAGTCAGACAGACTGTGTACAAATGGAGGAAATTCAAGACCATTGTTACCCTCCCCAGGAGTGGTCGACCAACAAAGATCACTCCAAGAGCAAGGCATCTAATAGCCGCCGAGTTCATAAAGGACCCCAGGGTAACTCCTAAGCAAATGAAGGCCTCTCTCACATTGGCTAATGTTAATGTTCATGAGTCCACCATCAGGAGAACACTGAACAACAATGGTGTGCATGGCAGGGTTGCAAGGAGAAAGCCACTGCTCTCCAAAAAGAATATTGCTGCTCGTCTGCAGTTTGCTAAAGATCACGTGAACAATCCAGAAGGCTATTGGAAAAATGTTTTGTGGATGGATGAGACGAAAATAGAATATTTGGTTTAAATGAGAAGTGTTATGTTTGGAGAAAGGAAAACACTGCATTCCAGCATAATAACCTTATCCCATCTGTGAAACATGGTGGTGGTAGTATCATGGTTTGGACTTGTTTTGCTGCATCTGGTCCAGGACGGCTTGCCATCATTGATGGAACAATGAATTCTGAATTATACCAGCGAATTCTCAAGGAAAATGTCAGGACATCTGTCCATGAACTGAATCTCAAAAGAAGGTGGTTCATGCAGCAAGACAACAACCCTAAGCACACAAGTCGTTCTACCAAAGAATGGTTAAAGAAGAATAAAGTTAATGTTTTGGAATGGCCAAGTCAAAGCCCTGATCTTAATCCATTCGAAATGTTGTGGAAGGACCTGAAGTGAGCAGTTCATGTGAGGAAACCCACCAAGATCCCAGAGTTGAAGCTGTTCTGTACGGAGGAATGGGCTAAAATTCCTCCAAGCTGGTGTGCAGGACTGATCAACAGTTACCGCAAACGTTTAGTTGCAGTTATTGCTGCACAAGGGGCTCACACCAGATACTGAAAGCAAAGGTTCACATACTTTTGCCACTCACATATATGCAATATTGGATCATTTTCTTCAATAAATAAATGACCAAGTACAATATTTTTTGTCTCATTTGTTTAACTGGGTTCTCTTTATCTACTTTTAGGACTCGTGTGAAAATCTGATGATGTTTTAGGTCATGTTTATGCAGAAATATAGAAAATTCTAAAGGGTTCACAAACTTTCAAGCACCACTGTAGATGGATAGATAGATACTTTATTCATCTCTTAGGAATTTAAGGCATCCAGTAATTTATCTCGCGAACATACACACAAATGCAAGAAGAGGATAATAATAATAATAATAATAATAATAATAATAATAATAATAATGGTGGCATGGTGGTGTAGTGGTTAGCACTGTCGCCTCACAGCAAGAAGGTCCAGGTTCGAGCCCCATGGCCGGCGAGGGCCTTTCTGTGCGGAGTTTGCATGTTCTCCCTGTGTCCGCGTGGGTTTCCTCCGGGTGCTCCGGTTTCCCCCACAGTCCAAAGACATGCAGGTTAGGTTAACTGGTGACTCTACATTGACCGTAGGTGTGAATGTGAATGGTTGTCTATGTCTATGTGTCAGCCCTGTGATGACCTGGCAACTTGTCCAGGGTGTACCCCGCCTTCCGCCCATAGTCAGCTGGGATAGGCTCCAGCTTGCCTGCGACCCTGTAGAAGGATAAAGTGGCTAGAGATAATGAGATGAGATAATAATAATAAACCCTCACAGAAGACAATTGTGAAATGACCACAGATTCTAGGCAGTATGCATAGTGCAAGGGTTCTCCATCGTTTCTATTTTAAGGCCCACCTATTTATACTTGTCACAAGTCGGAGCCCATTAAAAAAAGATCCCCAATTATTTTGGCTCATCTATTCTATTAGAATCAAATAATCTTATTGTAAAGTGTATTAATGGAATGCACCATCCCTCCCCATTACAGATGGGAGCCCAGGAATTAAATGAATGCAATAAAGACAAACTGTTTTTAATTGTAGGTATTGTATTTAAAATTATATAGATGTGCCAGAAGCCAACATAAAACCATGCATGCAGGGCGTTCTCAGTCAAAAGGGATTAATGATGCAAAAGTGGCGTCTGGTCGATTAACACAAGAACTTATTGCCATGTTTGTGTACAGCAAACAAGCAAGTTATTAAAACCAAGTAGTACACTCAAAAGAAGTGGATACAGAAACCACTCGATTTGGATCGATCTTTACACATTAACAAAAAAGAATTTTTCCTCTGAGTTGGAAAATTATCCATCCGTTGAGTTCCCCAACATATCAAACTACCTGGTGCCGCAGACATCGTTCTACATGGACAAACAGATGAAAACCTGGGGGACCATGGAGGCGTACAGCTTTTTATATGGGGTTCGGTTAAAGATCTGGGGATCAAGACACTACACGATAAACCATGTATTGTTTATGCTCAGGTAAGGAGGCATTTTTGGGCTTTGTACTCATTTTTGCGATGTTTTCTAGGATGCCACAAGTTTTATATTGGGTGTAAACAAACCACAGCTCTTCGATTCTCAAGCCTCCCTGTGCTTCTCTTCCAGCAGGTATCATGTAGGCATCACAAATCCATATAATTTACCCACAAACATTTATTTAATCTGCACACTGCTTTCTCTCATTTTCTGTGTGTGCGCACATGCATGCAAGGGTTAAATACAGAGGAGGAAAGTGACAAAGGCTTGTTCATCTTAATTTACACACAAATGTATTTATTCCACTTGAAAAGTGTATGGCAAATGAGCTACCAGACTTGGGACACTATGACATCCTGAACTATTTAGTATTTGGACTTCTAAATACACCGGAGATGCTAAAGGCTTACAAAAGTGTAGACGCATACCAATACTTCGAGGCAGGTTTCGTGCCGGAATGTTATGAGAAATTCCTGATTAAGAAAAATACCTTATTATGACAAAGGTAAGCTCAAACATGGGCTTCTAATAGTAATAAACAATCCAGGGCCAAGACCTAGCTTACTGGTGTTTAGCCTCAGCTACATTATCAGTACATAAACATGATGCTAGTTTTGCCAAGCATTGGATCTAATAAAATGTATCACATCCAAAGCCCACATCCAGATATACATTTTAACACTGCACAGAGCTTTCACACTAACCTGATATAAAATGTTCTCTACACACAAAAGAATGTTTTTCTTTCTGTTTAACTGCAGCTCACCATTTTTCTCGTCTTTCTGGGTTCACCAGGAAGAGGTGAAAAGTTAAACCAGGCTTATCTCCATCTCTGTTATTACATCCAAAAGCACTACAGGTCTCTGGCATTGTTCTTTTAGATGTAACTTTTTTACAAGTTTATCTGTAGATGTTTACTGAATTGGACTTAGAATCACTCGCAAGCACTTGTGCCGGTTTCTGGCAAACACGAAACTCACCCAGCAATATGGACATGTAAACAAATCTGTAGTTGCAATGACATCAGGTGAAAGTCCTCTGTACCAGACTAAAAATTAGCTTCAACATGGTGTCTGAGCTCCTCATCCTATCTCTAATGGTGAGCCCAGGCACCCTACGGCGAAAGCTCATTTCAGCCGCATGTATTCGCGATCTTATCCTTTCGGTCACTACCCAAAGCTCATGACCACAGGTGAGGGTTGGAACGTAGACCGAATGGTAAATCTAAAGCTTTGCCTTCTGGCTCAGCTCCCTCTTCACCACGACGGACCAGTACAATGCCCACATTACTGCTGATGCTTCCCCAAATCAACCTGTCCATCTCACACTCCATTTTATCATCACTCGTGAACAAGACCCTGAGATACTTGAACTCCACTTGGGGCAACAACTCACTCCCAACCTGGAGGGAGCATTCCACCATTTTCCAGCAGAGAACCATGACCTCAGACTTGGAGTTGCTGACGCTCATCCCAGCTGTTTCACTCTTAGCTGCAAACCATCCCAGTGCTTGCTGAAGGTCATGCTCTGAAGAAGCAACAGAACCACATCGTCTGCAAAGAGCAGATATGCAATTCTGAGGTTCCCAAACTGGACACCCTCCTCACCTTGGCTGTGCCTTGAGATCCCATCCATGAAGATCACAAAACAGGATTGGCGACAAGGCAGAGGCCTTGGCAGAGTCCAACACCCACCAGAAACGTATTTGATTTTGTGCCGAGAATTTAGACACAGCTCACACTTTGGTTGTACAAGGACTGGATGGCTCGTAACAACGGAACCAATACCCCATACTTGTGCAGTGTCCCCTACAAGAGCCCCCGTGGGACATGGTCATAAACCTTTTCCAAATCTACAAAACACATGTAGACTGGCTGGTCATACTCCCATGAACCCCCAACAACCCTGCCAAGAGCTGGTCCACCATTCCACAGCCAGGATGGAATCCACATTGCTCCTCCTGAATCTGAGGTTCGACAATCAGTCAGATCCTCCTTTCCAGCACCCTGGAATAACCTTTCCCAGGGAGGCTGATCAGTGTGATACCCCTATAATTGGAGCACACTCTCTGGTCCCCCTTTCTGAAAAGAGGAATCACCACCCTGGTCTGCCACTCTACAGGCACTGTACCCGACTTCCATGTGACAATGAAGAGGTGTGTCAGCCAAGATAGCCCAACAAATGTCCAGAGCCTTCAGCATCTCGGGATGAATCTCATCCACCCCTGGCGCCTTGCTACCATGGAGCTTCTTGACTGCTACAGTGACCTCTGCCAGAGATATGGGTGAAACTTCCCGGCAAGTCTTCAGACTTCACCTCCTCCAGAGTTGCGCACAGCCTGAGCCAAGCCCTGCTTCCCTTTCCTGAAAATCACCGAACAGTTTGCCAAAACTTCCTTGAGGCCAGTTAAAAGTCCCTCTCCATGGCCTCCCCGAACTCCTCCCACACCCAGGTTTTTGCTTCAGCAACTGCCAAAGCTGCAACCCTTCTGGCCTCCCAGTACCTGCCTGCTGCCTCAAGGGATCCCTGGACCAACCAAGCCCGAAAGGCCTTTTTCTTCAACTTGACGGCTTCCTTCACTGCCGGTGTCCACCAGCAGGTTCTTAGGTTACTGCCACAACAGGCACCGATGACCTTTCAGCCACAGCTCCAACCAGCTGCCTCTACAACGGAGGCTTTGAACATGGTCCATTCGGATTCCATGTCCCTAACATCCCCTGGGATGCATGAAAAGCTCTTCCAGAGATGGGAATTGAAGACCTCACGAACAGAGGACTCTGCGAGATGTTCCCAGTTCACGCTCACTACATGCTTGGGTTTGCCAGGTCTGTCCGGCAGCCTCCCCTGCCATCTGATCCAACTCACCACCAGGTGGTGGTCAGTTGACAGTTCTGCTCCTCTCTTCACCCAAGCATCCAAGACGTATGGCCGCAGATCTGATGATACAATCACAAAGTTGATCATCAAGCTTTGGCCCAAGATGTTCTGGTACCAGGTACACTTATGAACCACCTTATGCTCGAGCATGGTGTTTGTTATGGCCAATCCATGACAAGCACAGAAGTCCAACAACAAAACACCACTCGGGTTTACATCAGGCAGGCCGTCCCTCCCAAATCATCCCCTCCAGGTTTTTTCATCATTGCCCACGTGCATGTTGAAGTCCCCCAGAAGAACTATGGAGTCCCTAGTCAGCACCCCTTCCAGGACACTACCCAGCAACTCCAAGGCGGCCACATACTCCGCACTGCTGTTTGGTGCATAAGCACAAACAACGGTCACAGTTTTCCACTCAGCAGAGAGGTGACATTCCACATCCCAATCATGAGTCTGCACTGCTGAGGATCAGCTTGCCCAGGCTCCCGCCTTTGCCTGCCACCCGGCTCACAATGCACCCGACCCTGGTGCCTGTCCTTGTGGGTAGTGAGCCCACATGATTGTGGCTCCATGTAATTTCTTCGGGCTGTGCCTGGCCAGGCCCCATGGGCCAAGGCCCAGCCACCAGATGCTCACCAGCGAGCTCCTCTCCCAGGTCTGGCTCCAGGAGGAGGCCCTGGTTTCCCACTCCCAGGCGAGGTGCTGCAGCTCCTTCTTTGCCGTTTCATCGGGGTCTTGAATCGCTCTTCGTCTGGCCCCTCCCCTGGAACCAATTTGCCTTGGAAGACCCTACCAGAGGCTAATGCCCCCGACAACACAGCTCCCAGGATCACCGGGACACCCAAACCCCTCCACCACGTTAAGGTGATGATTCTTCGGAGGGGAGCCACAGGTATTTGTATGTCCTAACTACCTCCACATTAACCCCCTCGATGGAGACTAGTGGCAGAAGGGGGCTGGGCCTCCTAAAGTCCACCACCATCTCTTTGGTCTTGGTGTTCAGCTGCAGGTGGTTTGTCCTGCACCATTTCATAAAGTCCTCCACCAGGCTCCTGTACTCACCCTCCTGTCCATCCCTAATACACCCCACTATTGCAGTATTGTCAGAAAACTTCTGCATGTGGCATGACTCAGAGTCGTACTTGAAGTCAGCACTGTGTAGGATGAACAAGACAGGGAGAGCACAGTTCCCTATGGCGCACCAGTGCTGCTGACCACAGTCTCAGATGTGCAGTCCCTCAGTCTGACAAACTGAGATCTTCCTGTGAGGTAGCCCGTTATCCAGGACACCAGGCGCAGATCCACTCTCATCTGCAAGACCTTGTCTCTCAGTAGAAAGGGTTGTATGGTGTTGATGGTGCTGGAGAAATCAAAGAACATGATTCTCATAGCACCGCTCCCTTTATCCAGGTGCGAGTACACCCTGTGTCGCGGATAAAGGATGGCATCCTCCACGCCCACATTCTCCTAGTAGGCAAACTGCAGTGGGTCAAGTAATTATTGTTTGTCACAATTTAAAAAAAAAAAGCACCTTTAAAATGGTAAGCATGTTGTGCAAATCAAATGGTGCTAACCCACCCCCCACCCACAAAAATCCATTTTAATTCCAGCTTGTATTGCAACAAAACAGGACAAACACCAAAGAGAATGAATACTTTTGAAAGACACTGTACCTACTATCATAAAAATCCAGTCTGCTTCCAGTTTTATAAAGCATGTAACTTTCTGTGGGGATATCATCTAAAAGGGTTATGATTTACCGTAGCATTAGTCAGCATTAGACAACATTCTACTATTTTTATTTAATTTATTACATTATTTTAATCCACACAGGCACAGTATCTAATACGTCAACTCCTAGTGCACATATGCAAGATATCTTCGCACCTGGGTCATTCTAGCAACATTCATATGGAGTTTGAACACACAAATCCACAAACAATAAATAAAGACCATGACTGTGAAGTTTTAAGACATTAAACAGTGTTGTGACTTTGGTATTGGTTTCAAAAGATTTATGTTAAGAAAAAATGGAACAGATGTGTCATTTGTTCAAGGGAAATTGAGGAGAGAGGCGATAGATTATTCAGCATGCACGCACACGCGCGCACGCACACACACACACACACACACACACACACACACACACACACACACACCTCTGTGTGTCTCAGTTCTCTGCAACACAGAACATACATTCATATAAATCCCTCACAAATGAAGCTCCTTAACAGCTCCTTAAGAGCGGGCTGAGAGGTTGCGCGAGAGCGAGGCTGCGCGGGAGCGGGCTGAGAGGCTGCGCGGGAGTGGGCCAAGAGCTACCTGCGGGCTGTGTAACAACAACAAACGCAATGCCCCCGAAGAGAGCTCCTACGGTCGAGGAGATTGACGACATCAAAAAATCCCTCGACTTTCTGGGTGAGGAAATCTCTGCTGTCAGGATGCAGCAGAAGACCATCCTGGACCTGGTGGAAGAGGTCAAAGTTCTGCGGCTGCAGAACACGGAGAAGGCAAAGAGGATCGCCTTTCTCGAGAACCGAGTGGAGGATCTGGAGCAATACACCCGGATAAATAACATCAGTGTGACCGGACTGCAGATTAAACCCCGGACATATGCTGGAGCAGTGGCGAGAGGAGATGGAGAGGAGCAGAACGAGGAGGATGCCAACTCTGTGGAGCAACAGGTGACAGCATTCCTGCACTCCAAAGGGATAGAGGTAAAAAGTGCAAACATCGAAGCATGTCACCCTCTCCCATGGAGAAGCAACACAGACAAACCGGCTTTAATAATAAGATTTGCCAACAGAAAGTAGAAAATGCAACTGTTAAAGCAAGGGAGGAAACTGAAAGGCTCAGATGTTTTTCTAAATGAGCACTTAACCAAAAAAAAATGCAGACATTGCAAGAAAGGCAAGACTCCTGAGGAAACAGGGGAAAATCCAAAACACTTGGACACAAAACTGCAAAATATTCATAAAGCTGAAGGGATCTCCAGAAGAGGCCAAGATCCTGGTCATTCGAGATATTGGGGAACTGGACAAATTCTGAGGGAGCCAATCAAAGCAACTTACAATCATGACACAAGGATGGGACACTGGACACAAGAACTGGACACTTTCCTTTATACTGAGCATAAAAACACAAGATATGGAAAATAATATTGATCCGGAAAATAATCTTTTCAGCAACATCAATATCAGCTGCCAGTATTACATTGAAAATCAATACAATGCAACGATCAGAGAAGGAAATAAGATATCAATTATTCATTTCAATACCAGAAGTCTGTATGCCAATTTCCATAAAATGAAGGAATATCTTAGTCAGTTCAATACTCCAGTCAATATAATAGCCATATCAGAAACTTGGATCAATTATGAGATGGGAGTAGATTTTGAGCTAAATGGGTATGAACTTAATTATATCAACAGAAAGAACAAAAGAGGAGGGGGAGTGGCAATATATGTTGATAATAGTTTGGAATATAAAAATAATAATAAAATGACGGTAGCTGTTGATGATTGGATGGAGTGTATTACAGTAGAAATATGTTGTGAAAAAATGAAAGATATAACGTTGAGCTGTATATACAGATCTCCTGGATCAAGCATAGAAGTTTTTATAGATTGGATGGAAAGTATGTGTATAAAATCAACACAGAAGGTCATGTACATCTGTGGTGATTTTAACATCGACCTCTTAAATCATAAGAAACATAAAATGACAGAAGAGTTCATTAACTCAATGTTCAGTATGGGACTGTATCCAACTATTACTAGACCAAGCAGGATCACTTCTCACAGCACCACTTTAATAGATAATATATTTACTAATATCCTGGAAAATAATATAGAGAGTGGACTACTATTAACAGACATCAGTGACCACCTACCTATTTTTAATGTATATTACTGTAATTATAGCAAGAAAAAGGATACTAAAAATTATAAATACATAAGAGTGAAAACTGAAGAAACCATGATTGCACTAAAAAATGACTTAATGATACAGGACTGGAATGTAGTTTATAAAGAAAAAGATGTTGATAAAGCATATGAGGAATTTTTAATAATATTCAATGAACTATATAATAAAAATTGTCCTATAAAGAAATACAGTAATATACATAAATATACAAATAGTCCATGGGTCACCAAGGGGCTACAAAATGCCTGCAAAAAGAAAAATATATTATATTCTACAGACAATTCTTAAAGCATCGAACTATAGAGGCAGAGGAAAAATATAAAAACAAATTAACTAATATTATGAGGATATGTAAGAAAGACTATTATAATAAATTAGTGGAGAAAAATAAAAACAATATTAAAGCTATATGGACTGTACTAAATGGTATTGCAAGAAATGGATCCAAAACTACAAATTACCCGGAGTACTACACTGAAAATGATAAGACCATAAATAATATGGAGGATGTGGTGAATGGTTTTAACCAATTCTTTGTAAATGTGGGACCAGATTTAGCGGCAAAAATAAAGGAACCCGAGACAACACAATGTGGCGACATAGAAGATATGGGGGACAGAAATCCAAGTACAATTTTTCTAACTGCAACTGATGATGAAGAAATTATGCAAATTGTAAGAAAATGCAAAAACAAAACCTCTGCAGACTGGAATGATATAGACATGTTAACAGTAAAGACAGTTATTGAGGGAATTGTGAAACCATTCACCCACATCTGCAATTTATCTTTTCAATCAGGTACATTTCCAGACAAAATGAAAATTGCAAAAGTGATACCATTGTTTAAAACTGGAGATAGACACCATTTCACAAACTACAGGCCTGCTTCTTTACTCCCCCAATTCTCCAAAATACTCGAAAAACTTTTTTCAGATAGATTGGACAAATTCATTGAAAAACACAACCTCCTTACAGACAGTCAATATGGATTCAGAACGGACAGATCAACATCGATGGCACTAATGGAACTAATAGAGGAAATCACAAACTGTATAGACAATAAAAAATAGCAATTGGAGTATTTGTGGACCTAAAAAAAGCATTCGATACCATTGATCATAGTATATTATTAAGTAAACTAGAAAAGTGTGGTGTTAGGGGAGTTGGGTGGAGCTGGCTGTCGAGCTATCTAAGAAACAGGCAACAGTTTGTGCAGATAGGTGACCATAAATCTGATTTCATGAACATTACATGTGGGGTACCACAGGGGTCAATATTAGGTCCGAAATTATTCATATTATAGATCAATGACATATGTAGAATTTCGCAAGTACTGAAATTTGTTTTGTTTGCAGACGACACCAATATTTTTTGTTCCGGTGAGAATTTGCAGCAGACTTGGGAGACAATCACAACTGAAATAAATAAACTAAAACTATGGTTTGACAAAAATAAATCATTAAATCTAAGCAAAACAAAGATCATGTTGTTTGGGAGACACAAAATAGATTGTAATGTAGAATTGATAATAGACAATACTAAGATAGAAATGGTACAGGAAATTAAATTTCTTGGTGTGATTTTGGATCATAAAGTCTGCTGGAAACCTCATGTAGGATACATACGAGCAAAACTGGCAAAGTGCTCGGCAATTCTGTGGAAAACAAAACATATTCTTGATTACAAATCTTTGCATACTCTATTACTCGTTATTTTTGCCATATCTGACTTACTGTGTCGAAGTCTGGGGAAACACCTACAAAACCACTCTGCAGCCGATATGTACAATACAGAAAAGAGCAATAAGGACAATAAACAAAACAGGATACAGAGATCACACAAACTCACTATTCATAAAATCACACAAGTTGAAATTTATGGATCTGGTCAAATTCAGAACAGCACAAATAATGTACAAAGCGAGAAATAATCTACTGCCAAAAATTATACAAGGAATGTTTAGTGAGAGAGAGGGGGGATATAATCTAAGGGGAGACCTAAATTTTAAAAAACTAAAGGTTCGAACAAATATGAAAAACATGTACGTATCGAGCTGTGGGGTGACTTTATGGAACAGACTGGAGACAGAAATAAAACAAAGTGCAAATATCAATCTGTTTAAAAAAAGGTACAAAAAAATATTTTAAACAAGTATATAGAAGAGGAAGTATGTTAACGGAGGATGATGAGGGATAAATAGAATAGGGTTGATTGTTATATTAGAACTAACTTAGTATATGGTATATATGGTATATATTTATTTATGGGGATAGATTATATCTTCATATTTACAGGGATAGGTATGTAGTAGATATTTATTTTTGTAATTATATATTTATATAGATATTTATGAAGTGTATATATGGTATATAGTATATATATATTTTTGTAATTATATATTTATATAGATATTTATGAAGTGTATATATGGTATGTAGTATGTATTTATTTTTGTAATTAAATATTTATATAGATATTTATGAAGTGTATATATATGGTATGTAGTATATATTTATATAGATATTCATTAAGTGTATATATATGGTATATATTTTTATAGGCGTATTAATGTAGTTTGGATTTTGGGGTAGTTAAAAAGGGGTGGGAAATTAAAAAAAGTATTGTACTTCTTCCCACTCCTTTTTCGAACAATGTGCGGTGTTTTGTAATGTCTTAGCTCTTTATGTTATTTTATTTATTTTTTTTGTCAATTTCTCGTTTTCTTTCTTTTGTATGTACAAATAGTTACATACATTTTTTTATACATGTTTGAAATAAAAATAAATTAATTCATTCAAAAATAAATTCATTCATTCATTCATTCATTCATTCAACATTAGGAATGGGTCATGATTTACAAATATTCAAATAGCCAATAAATATAAAAAGTCAAATACTTTATATGACTATTGT
The DNA here is from genome assembly GCF_027579695.1 of Neoarius graeffei. Taxonomy (NCBI): domain Eukaryota; kingdom Metazoa; phylum Chordata; class Actinopteri; order Siluriformes; family Ariidae; genus Neoarius; species Neoarius graeffei. The sequence goes on along the minus strand of NC_083574.1, from coordinate 69,826,045 downwards.
CTGAAAAAAATATATTTTCCCTTGTTTTTACTGGTGCCAGTGCACCAGGTTGTCAGTAACACGGTACTATTGCTAGAAGGTGGCAGTAATACACCTAAAAGCTGTTTACTAACTGCCATTAATTAACAGATCACATTAGGTGCTGTTTAAAATGTCAAAAAGTTGTATGGAACTCCTTCACAAAAATTAATGAAAATGAGGTGTAGTGCAAACATTACAGGTATAGCATTTAATCTGTGTGTGCATATTTTTTTTTTTCTGGGAATATGGTATAGTACTTGAATGAGCAGATTTTATGTAGCTTTTATGAGACAAGCACTTTTACATTTTTATTTTGATCATAACTGATGCTGATAAATTTGAATACAAGACAGCATAGATGTAATAAATCATATGAAGTTACTCACTACTTGAGGAGTCATTTTATGAGATTCTTTTTTTAACTCATCCTCAAGTCGTTATTTTGATGAATACTTTTACTTCTATTTGAGTTATTGCTATAAAGTAACAATACCTTTCTTCAAGTACAGTTTTTACTGACCCTACCCACCTCTGTTTTGGAGTGAGTTTGAGTGTTTTTAGGATGAAGACCTCTATGGGATCAAATTAATGAATAAGAGATTTTGAGCTTGTGAAATTATGTTCACGTGTGTCAAAATTAATGTAAATTTGCAAATTCTTTTCAACCTATATTCAATTCATCATCATCATTTTCCCCACTTTGATCACGTGTATCCTGGGGTGCTACTGTCTGAAATTCAGAAGTAGCACCAAGTCTGATTTACACATCTAATTCTCCTGATCTGTTGGGCGTCTACTCCCAACTAATTCTCAAACCTCTTCCACATCACTTCTGATGTCGATTTGATGTCAAACAAAGTTTGTTTAAGCAGGTCACTATTATACATTCTACAAATGTGTCCTATATATTTAAGTTGTTGTTCATAACAGACTTTAATAGGAGTGGTCTTTGTTATCTTACATAGTTGAGCATTATTTATTTTAAAGCTCCAGTCTAGCTCTTCAACTTTGGGTTGTGTCCTAATTTCAGGGACATTCTTACGAACGTATCCTCCTTTCACCATCTTGTGAAGAAATCCATGCCATACCACCTCAATCTTCTTTATTTCATTTGCAGACAGCTGCCATGTCTGTACGCTGTACAGTAAATGGGAACGTACACATGCTGTGAGAAACTTCACTCATTTGTAAATGAATGTGATGATCCATAAGCATGTGTTTTAATTCATTCCATTTTTGAAATGCTGCACTGAGCCTAGCACCAATGGACTGCAAATTGTCCTTGGAGTTCACAACAGTGTACCCAAGATATTTAAAACTGCAGACATTCTTGATCTTGTTGCCAGCAAGACATACCAGGCTCTTGCGATTCTTCATCAACATTGAAAGCCATAAAATAGGACATTTGTAGTCCAAAATGGCTATAGGTTTCATCAAAGATTTGAAAGATTTTTTGCAGTTCTTCAATGGATTCAGCAAAGATGGCCTGGCCATCATCAGATAGTAGTTCTCTGTTATTCGATTTTTTCCTGTTGCTGGTGCTTTTCTGCGAAGTTCTCTTGATGATATTTTGTTTGGAATGCAATATACAATCTTAAAGCCTGTCTCTGGGTATATCTTTGATATTTCATAATGTGCAACTCGAACAACAAAATCAATGTAGATATTAAATATAAACAGAGATTCCAAAGCACCCTGTCGACAGTCTACCAAAGTATCAAAGAAATTAGTAGCTCCCTTAATGCGTGCCTTAGTACCACATGCTTTCGTCTAAACCAGGGAACAGGGGCGCTGCGCCCTCTTACTCTCGGCGTGCACCCCCTTACCAAAATGCCGATTGAACCCCAAGTCACACTTACGCCATGCACTTATATGCTACTGCACAACATGCAATCTTTCTCAAAATGATCTTTTCTCCATGAAAACATCCCAACAACACCACGTGACAATGTGTCTGATCACCAAATACGTTATAATTGCTCCAAAAATATTCCAATCATAGTAGATACACCATCAGACGGTGCAAAAATGATTCAAATTGGCGGTTTCCAGACCGAGGCACCATGTTGTTTAGTTGTTTACTTGTCGCAGCTGCTCTTGTGAGATTTGACATAGGTTACATACAAGGTCAGCTGACTTGTAGAGCGAGATTTCTCAAGACTGAATGACCTTTCACCCACCGGCACGGGAGCTTTTGACAGAAGTAGTTCGCGAGTCGTTTTTGTTAACACTCGGGGATTTAAAGAGGTCATCCCGCGGCACGAAACGGAAGAAAGTCAAAGACTGTCCGGGGCAGAAGATGATGACTTCTTTTTTCTGTCACAAAGCGGATAAAGAAGTTTCTGATGGCAAGATAGCAACAATCGAGAGATCAGTCCATGCTGCCGGTTCCGGGGCATCATTGAAGGACGCGCCAACCGAGCGCTGTGACAGCGGCGTCGCGGAATCCGTGATGAACGAAGACCAGATGTCTTGCTCTGATGAAGGCACTGAGTGTTCAGTGGAACGGTTTGACAAAATGGGTAAGGTAATGTTTTTTGGGGGGGGGTTTCACACATTCCAAAACAGTTCTAAAACTGCATTTTACAACATCTTCGTTTATCTGTTGTTGTTTTTTTAAGTACAATCATGACAGACATACTACATAGATATCATCATAGCTGAACTTGTGCTGAATACAAAAAAAGTCATATGACTTTGAAAATACTGCTTAGATTTGTTGAAATCGACAAAATCAGAGCATGCCAAAATCATTAGTGTGCCAGAAGATACCCTCAGACCCCAGAGGGTTAATAGAAATAGATTATAACCTTCTGCTCTTTCTACAAGTCTTGATCCACTGAAACTTGTTGGGTTGTCATTATATTGACCAATACTCAAGTACCAGTACTCATTATGTTTGGTTTGGCAAGCATCTGTTGCAGACAACAATGCTGAAGTGACCTTCATTCCACTACTCTTCGCTTCTCTCTCATTTTCTGAGTGTCTCTAGGCTGTTGTCAGCATCCAATAATCGGCCCTTACAGATGGAGCTTCTCCACTTAACCCCATCACGTGCAACAACAGTCGAAGTGTCAGGATAGATAGAAAAATCTTTCAAGCCCCTCTTGAGGACATCTTTAAAGCGCAGTCTTGGTCTTCCTTTCTGGCAAGTTCCTTCCTTCAGCACACTGAGTACCTTGTGTGGTACACGAGTGGTGAGCATTCGAGTAACATGACCAGCCCATCTGAGGCGTATGAACTTCAGCCTTGAAGACAGAGGTTCTGACTTTGTAGCTTCAAAGAGTTCCTGGTTAGTCTTTTTGTCTTTCCATATTTTCCCAATGATTGAGCAGAGATTTCTTGTGTGGAAGGCTCTGAAGCGTGATTCCTGGTGCCTATAAGTGGGCCAGGATTCAGCTACATAAAGAAGAATAAGGAGGACACAGGCCTCATATACACTTACTTTTGTACATGTTGAGAGAGATTTATTTTTCCATACTCATTTGGGAGAGTCTTCCAAAAGTTGTGGAAGCTTTACCAAGTCTTACTGAAATCTCATTGTCTAGAGTTGTGTTATGCATAACTGTTGATCCAAGATATGTAAATTCATCTACATTGACTAGCGGTATGTCACTGATCATAAATTGATATGGTTGTTGGGCCTGTGACAGAGTGACAGTCTTTTTCAGACTAACTGTCAATCCAAAGGTGCTACAAGGATCAACAAAACAGTCTAGTAGTGTTTGGAGTTGCATAGGCGATGATGTGCAGAGGGCGGCACTTAATCGTCAGCATACAGCAATTCTCTGATAAATTCCTCAGTTTTTGATTTGGCCTTAAAGTGAGACAGGTTGAAGAAGTTTCCATCAGCTCTATACAATAGAGAGACACCAACATTCCTTTCCAATCCAATGTAAGCATGTTTAAAAACAAATGAAAAGTATATACCAAATAAGGTGGGTGCTAGTACGCAGCCTGGTTTTACCCCTTTGTCAATGGGAAACGGGTCTGATAGCTCGCCATCATACTGTATTTGACTGTTCATGTTGCTGTGAAGGAATTTGATCAGCGACAGTAGTGTCGGAGGGCAGCCAGTTTTACCTAGGATCAAGAAGAGTGCCTCCCTGTCTACCAGGTCAAAAGCTTTGGTCAGATCTACAAATGCTATATACAGTGGTTGCCTTTGTTGCCTAGACTTTTCCTCTAGTTGTCAAACTGTAACTATCATGTCTGTGGTGGATCTTTGACCTCTGAAACCACATTGTGACTCTGGGTATACATCATCGGCTATAGATTGTAATCGGTTAAGTAGAATACGAGCTAGCACTTTGCCAGTGACGCTTAGCAGGGAGATCCCACGGTAATTATTAGTCCCCTCCATCACCCTTGTTTTTGTAAAGTGTGGTTATCTTAGCGTCTTTGAAGTCTTGAGGGACAGATTTGGATGACCAGCATTTCAAAATCAGTTGATGGAGTTGATTAGCGAGTGGAAGAATTCCAGCTTGTAATAATTCGGCTGGGATTTCATAATTTCCTGCAGATTTCCCTTGTTTAAGATAGTGGATTGTAGTGATCACTTCCTCAATGTCAAGTTCAGAAACCAAATGGCTTCGAACAACAGACTGAGGGATGGTTGCTATTCTTTCCACACAGGCATTGCTTCCAGCACTATAGAGCTCACTTTCTGTGTTCGATCCAGCGGTCAAGCTTTTCGTCCCCATTTTGTATGATGGTGCCGTCGTTCTTTTTCAGGATGCTGCATGATTGTTTGAATGGTCCTACAGCAGTCTTGATAGCTTCATACATTACTTTTATATTGCCAGAGTCTCTAGTGCACTCTATTCTGGAGCAAAGATCATCCCAGTACTTTTTTTGCACATTGCCTGACAGTTCTTTGAGCTTCAGCCTTGGCCTCTCGCTAAGTATTTAAATTTCTGTGAGGTGATCTGTTTTTCCATCTTATCAAGGCTTCTTGTTTGGCTTCCAGAACAAGTTGAATTTCAGTGAGTGAGTGAACCAGTCTGGATTTTGTCCCTTTCTTCAGCCGAATGTAGCAAGAGCCACATCATGGATTATGTTCTTCAATCTACTCCAGTGATCTTCAAGAGGTAGATCTTCTGGGATATCAGCTAGTTTTGCCTCCAGCTTCATGCAGTATTCTTCTCTGACCTTTGGGAGCTTTGCTTGGGTGATGTTAATTTTAGTGCATGTCTTTGTTGCTTGATGGAAAGGCTTCTGAGTGAGGGTCATCGAAGAGACTACAAGGCTGTGGTCTGAATCACAATCAGTGCTGTGATAGGTACGGGTGTTGTCAACTTCAGCTTTGTGTTTCGTTTTCACAATTACAAAATCGAGTTGATGCCAAATCTTTGATCTTGGGTGACACCAGGTCTTCTTCCAGTGGGCTTTACCAGGGAACATTGTGTTGGTTAGGTACAAGTTGTTCCTACAGCAGAATTCCAGAAGGCGTTGACCACTCATGTTCATTTTCCCAACACCAAATCCTCCCAGACAGTCAGGCCAATTTTCATGGTCTGAGCCAACCCGAACATTCATGTCACCAAGAATGACAATCTTCTTGTTCTCAGGTGAGCTTATGATAAAGGTTTCAAGTTGACAGTAGAATGAGTCTTTCAAAGTCTCATCAGCATTCAGTGTTGGGGCATAAGCTGAAATAATCAAAATCTTTCCTTGTTTGGTGTTGAAGCGCACATAAGAGATCCTGTCACTTATCTCTGGAGATTGTATGCATTGTACAAGACTGTTATGGATAGCAAAACCTGTCCCATAGAGTCTTTGTTTGTCTGCGGGTCTCCCAAACCAGAAGAAAGAACAGAGTTTTATTCTCCAATAGAGCCAGAACCTGCCAGTCTGGTCTCCTGAAGCCCAGCAATATGAACTTTCCGGCATGATAACTCTGTCAATTATAGCTGTTTTCCTTGCATCAGTCTGGTCATTATCCAAATCACAATCAGTGGACATTCCAGTAGTCATTGTCCGAACATTCCTCATGGAGAATAATGCACAATTTTTCTTAGATGAGATAATTAGCCAAAGACAGACCACCCCATCTGTCAGTGCCATGGTGGTGACCAATAGTACTTTACTTCAGCAGGTGGTAACTATCATGGGATTAAATAACCCTTCCCACTCTTGAAAGAAATCCCTGGCACCAGAGCAGATCACCATAACTCTTAGCTTATAACCGGTAACTACTTCTTTCTGGGTTTTTGTTTCCTGCAGTAGAAGTGACTACAGTCGCAGCTTTCCTCTGCGAATACTGGATTAAGCGACGCTGGTGGGAAGGTCACTGCCAGGACTAGAAAGCTACCTTGGGCGATCCTAGTCGCTTATCAAGGGCTTCTCTCGCCCAGAACCTCTCTGCGTCAGAGGAAAGGCACAGCCAGTACATCTGAGAGAGATTTTGGGTGCAGAGGCTGCCATCAGAGTCAGTGGTACTGAAAACCTGATACCTACAATGGGACCCCGGCTCCATTTTTGCATGTTAGCCGTTGGTTCGTGAGGAGCTCCTACGCCCTTTAACAGGTCTTGTTTTTAATCCTGCTGGGTGACATGCCACCCTCCTCACCAGCCGAAGGCTCATTATACTGTATTTGAATACATTGACAAGCTATTTCATGTTCAAACAAACTTTTTTGTAAATATATATTCATTCTGAATTTGATGTCTCCAACATGTTCCCAAAACGTTGGGATAAAGGCAACAAAAGAATGGGAAAGCTGTGGAATGCCCAAAAAAAGAAAAAAACAAACACAACACACCCCACCTGTTTGGTACAACCCCAATTCCAAAAAAGTTGGGACACTGTGTAAACTGTGAATAAAAACTAATGTTGTAATTTACAAATCTTGGAAACCCTATTTTTCATTGGAAATAGTACAAACACAACATATCAAATGCTGAAACTGAGAAATTTAATTGTTTTTTGAAAAACATATGCTCCGTTTGAATTTGATGTGAGCAACTCATTGTTAAAAAGTTGGGTCAGGGGCATGTTGTCCACTGTGTTGCATCACCTCTACTTTTAATAAAACTGTAAACATTTAGGAGCTGAGGAGACCAACTGCTGTCGTTTTGAAAGAAAAAATGTTGTTCCATTCTTGCCTGATATTCAATTTCAGTTGCTCAACAGTTTGGTGTTTTCTTTGTCGTATTTTGCACTTCATAGTGCACCAAATGTTTTAAATGGAAGACAGGTCTGGACTGCAAGCAGGCCAGTTTAGCACCCAGACTCTTTTGTTATGGAGCCATGCAGTTATAATATGTGCAGGAAGCGGTTTTGCATTGTCTTGCTGAAAGATACTTTAAATTAAAAAAAAAACTTGAATAAAATATTATATTTATGTATATATATTGTATTGTCAAGGACCAGACAGGAGAGAAGATCAAATGCACTCAAACCACAGTTTAATAATAACAGGGGAAAAGGGAGAATGTATGTGTGTGAAGTTCAGTGGCAGGAGGACTGAGAGGCAGGGATGGCTGGTGGTGACGTCTGAGGTCTCCCATCCAAGAACTGACCAGGCCCAACCCTGCTTAGCTTCTGAGATCAGACAGGATCAGGTGTTGTCAGAGAGGTGTGGCTGTAGGCTGATAGCACTTGGGTTTCAGGCAGTCTCCCAGCAGTAGTCCCTCAGCAAGCTGGAGATAGTGAGCAGGCTGCAACACAGAGTCACAGATCAGATAGCAAGATGGGGGACAGAAATGCAGGGTCAGGTTACCGGGGCTGAAGAGTAGGGCTCCAGGCAGGGCTGCTCACACCGGGCTGATGGAGAGGCAGGCGAGCAGCAGGGCTGGGCAAGCTGGAGATCAGGCAAAGGTACAGGAGAGGCAGGCAAGAGGCAGAGTCGACAGGACAGAAGGCAGATCAGGTTACCGGGGCTGGAGAGCAGACAGAGTCAGACAGAACAGAATATCGTCAGGAGTCAGAGTAGTAGGAACACAGAGCAGGTTATCATGCTGGAAGTTGCAGACGATCTGACACTGAGGCTTGGGAGAACTGCAGCTTAAATACACACAGGGGGGGAAGCAGGTGATCGGCAACAGCCAATGACAGTCACTGAAAGTTAATAAGAGGAAGTGAGAGCGGGCGTGGCTGGTAATGCTGAGTGGAGATGTTACCTGAAGAGAGAAGCCCACAGGTAGGACCATGACAGAACCCCCCCCCTCAAGGGACGGCTCCAGAAGTCCCTAGCCACAGATCCACCAAAACGGGCGGGAGGAGAGGGAATACCTGTGGAGGGTCAGAACTCCTCTGACCGGTCAGTGTCCAAGGCCTCAGGATCTGGTTCAGAATCGGACTTGGGGACAGTAGTGGTTGGCGCATCGTCATTCCGACAAGGACCCCTTGGTCGACCCCTCCGGTTGGCCGGCTGGTCCGGATGCAGGCGATGAAAGGTGCTGATGAGGGTACGGTCTAAAATTCTCCCAGCAGGAACCCACATCCTCTCCTCAGGACCATAGCCCTCCCAATCCACCAGGTATTGGAGGCCCCTGCCCCTGCGCCGTGACTTCAGCAGTCGCCGGACGGAGTAGACCAGGCCACCATCGATGAGACGAGGAGGAGGAGGAGAAGGTGCAGCTGGGACCAGCGGGCTCTCGTGCACTGGCTTAATCTTTGAGACATGGAAGGTGGGGTGCACTCTCATAGACTTGGGCAGTCGGAGCCGGACAGCAGACTGGCTGATTATCCTCTGGATCGGAAATGGTCCGACGAACCGAGGTGCCAGCTTACGAGACTCCACCTGGAGGGGCAGGTTCTTGGCTGACAAACACACCTTCTGGCCCACCCAATAGGTGGGCGCAGGCGTCCTCTGCCGGTTGGCTCCAATGGAGTAGCTGGTGACTGACTTGAGGAGTGCAGTGCGGGCTTGAGACCAGGTGCAGCGGCATCGGCGTGCATAGGTGAGGGCAGACGGGCAGGTTACCTCTCCCTCCTGGCTGGGGAACAGGGGTGGTTGGTAGCTATACACGCAGTGGAATGGGGACAGTCCAGTGGCTGAGCTGGTGAGGGAGTTGTGAGAGTATTCCACCCACAGCAGGTGCTCACACCAGGCCCTAGGGTTGCGTGACGCCATGCACCGAAGTGCCTTCTCCAACTCCTGGTTAGTCCGCTCAGACTGGCCATTGGACTGGGGTGGGAATCCGGAGGTGAGGCTGGCAGTGGCCCCGAGCAGGTGACAGAATTCCTTCCAGAAAGAGTAAGTGAATTGCGGCCCCCAGTCCGAAACGATGTCCCTGGGCAGCCCATGGATGCGGAAGACCTGCTGCAGGATGATCTGGGTGGTCTCTTTGGCCGGTGGTAGTTTTGGGAGGGGAACAAAGTGTGCCATCTTGCTAAAACGGTCCACGATGGTGAGTATGACAGTCATCCCATTAGAAGGGGGCAGACCCATAACAAAATCCAGGGAAATGTGGGACCAGGGTCGCATAGGCACGGGCAGAGGCTGGAGCAAACTGGCAGGAGGCCGGCTGGAGGATTTATTCTGATTACAGGTAGGGCAGGCTCGGATGAAGTCTCGCACATCCCTGCTCATAGACGGCCACCAGAACCATTGGGTGAGCGGGTGGTAGGTGCGAGTGGAACCAGGGTGGCAGGCTAGACGGGAGTCGTGTCCCCATTGTATAACTTGGGATCGCAGGTCTTCAGGAACAAAGAGGCGACTTGCAGAGCATGCACTGGGGCTGGGTTGGTCACGGAGGGCTTCCCACACTCATTCTTCGATGTCCCAGGTCAGAGCAGCAACGATACAGGGGTCAGGTAGGATGGGAGCCAGATCCTTGGAGGAGGCATCATCCTTCTGGAACTGGTGGGAGAGTGCGTCAGGCTTGGTGTTGCGAGATCCGGGCCGGTATGAAAGGGTGAAATTGAATCTGGTGAAAAAGAGAGCCCAGCGGGCCTGTCTGGGGTTGAGTCGTTTGGCGGTGCGGATGTATTCCAGATTCTTATGGTCTGTCCAGACCAGGAATGGGACTACGCACCCCTCCAGCCAGTGACGCCATTCCTCCAGGGCGAGCTTGACCGCCAGCAGTTCCCGGTTGCCTATGTCGTAATTGCGTTCGGCCGGCGATAGCCGGCGGGAGAAGAACGCACAAGGGTGGAGTTTGTTGTCATCCGCTGACCTCTGTGAGAGCACTGCCCCAACTCCCACATCCGAGGCGTCCACCTGAACGATGAATTGCCGCTCTGCGTCTGGCATCTGGAGGACGGGAGCAGTGGTGAACCGAGCCTTGAGGGTGGCAAAGGCTTCGTTGGCAGCCGGAGTCCAGGTGAAGGGCTGTTTGGTGCTGGTCAAGGCGGTGAGGGGTGATGCAACGGTGCTGTAATTACGAATGAATTTCCTGTAGAAATTAGTGAAGCCCAGGAACTGCTGAAGCTTCTTCCTGCTCTCTGGTACTGGCCATGAAGTCACTGCTGAGACTTTGGCAGGGTCCATCTGGATGCTCCCCTCTGCCACGATGTACCCCAGGAACACCACAGACTTGGCGTGAAACTCACACTTCTCTGCCTTGATGAAGAGGGAGTTTTCAAGGAGACGACGGAGCACTTGCTGGACATGCTGGGTGTGTTCGGACAGGGTTTTTGAGAAGATCAGGATGTCGTCGAGGAAAACGAACACGAACTTGTTCAACATATCTCGCAGGACATCATTCACCAGAGCCTGGAATACCGCTGGCGTGTTGGTAAGGCCAAACGGCATCACCCGGTATTCATAGTGACCGGTGGGGGTGTTGAACGCGGTCTTCCACTCATCTCCCTCCCTTATCCGAACCAGGTGGTAGGCATTCCGGAGATCGAGTTTGGTGAAGATCGTGGCTCCCTGGAGCAGCTCGAAGGCGGAGGTAAGCAGTGGGAGAGGGTATCGGTTCTTAACGGTGATGTCGTTGAGACCCCTGTAATCGATGCAGGGACGCAGGGATCCATCCTTCTTTCCCACGAAGAAGAACCCAGCGCTGGCGGGAGAAGAGGATGGATGGATGAGGCCGGCAGCCAGAGAGTCACTGATGTAGGCCTCCATCGCCTTCCTTTCCGGGGCAGACAGAGAGTAGAGACAGCCCTTGGGTGGTGCAGTGCCTGGGAGGAGATCAATGGCGCAGTCGTAGGGCCAGTGAGGAGGCAAGGAAGTGGCCTTGGCTTTGCTGAATACCTCCCGAAGGCTGTGATAGCATACTGAGACATTAGTGAGGTCGGGGGCAGAGTTGGCAGGTGGAGTACGAGGAGTTAGAGTGGAGGCTCATAAGCAGGTCTGGTGGCAGTCCTTGCCTCATTCTCTTATCGCTCCAGTGGCCCAGTCGAGGTGAGGACTGTGCTGGCGGAGCCATGGATAGCCCAGGATGAGAGGTTGGCTGGGGGAATGGAGCAGGTGAAACTGGATGGTTTCGTGGTGGTTGCCTGACAGAGTCATCGGGACAGGGGCAGTGAGGCAGGTGACGGTGCCAAGGAGATGGCCATCCAGCGCCCTGGCTGGAACGGGAGAGGATAAGCGATGGCTTTGCAGATCCAACTGGTGCGCAAGCTCGGTGTCCATGATGTTAGCCTCGGCGCCAGAGTCAACCAGGGCGGCCAGGGTGTGGGTGGAATCCGACAGATGAAGGCAAACTTGGAGCATAGGTTTCTGGCTGGTGGAGGATTGGATGATCATTGAGCTCAGCCGGGCCCCTCCTATGTCCGGTGAGCTCGGGCTTCTCCGTGCGCTGATGACTGACTGAGTCCGGCGGGCCCTCTCTCGTCGACGGGTCTGGACCCGGCGGTCAACGCGGACGGCCAGGGCGATGGCCTCATCGAGTGTCGACGGTTGTTCATACGAGACCAATTCGTCCTTCATGTAGTCGGCCAGGCTGTGCAGAAAGGCGTCCACCAGCGCCTGCATGTTCCACTTGCTGCGCCGGGCCAAGGTCCGGAAATCGATCGAGTAGTCAGCCACTGTTCGTCTGCCTTGGCGAATACTCATCAGTCCTCTGGATGCCTCTACCGCCGACGAGCCCAGGTCGGAGACCTTAATCATCTCCGCTGCAAACAGGGAGAAGGAGGCACATGCCGGTGTCCAGCATTCATACTCAGCAGTCCCCCACAGGCGGGCGCGGCCAGTCAGATGAGTGATGACGAAGGCCACCTTCGCTGCCTCCGACGCGAAGGTTCTGGGCTGCAGGTCGAACAGCAACCGGCAGCTGGTCAGGAAAGCACGGACTTGGGAGGGGGTCACTGTCAAAATGCTCTGGACTGCCGACCTTGGGTTCCGGGGCATCGAGTGCAGCAGGAGCACCTCCCGGAGCTGGCCAGTCAGCGGCGGGTATGACGGGCTGATGCAACGAGGGGCGGCAATGGTTGACTTGGAGGAGAAGGGGGTGCTAGGGTGGTGAGCAGCTGGAGTGCTTGGTCCAGTCGTTGTTGCTGTTGCTGCTGTCCAAGCTGGATCAGGGCTGCAACGTCGGTAGACATCCGACTGACATCTCCTTCGGTGCGCTGCAGCCGGTCTAGGGCAGAGGGTTCGGGCGCTGACTCCATGTCTTGGTCAGATCGTTCTGTCAAGGACCAGACAGGAGAGAAGATCGAATGCACTCAAACCGTTTAATAATAACAGGGGAAAAGGGAGTTGGGAGAATGTGTGTGTGAAGTTCAGCGGCAGGAGGACTAAGAGGCAGGGATGGCTGGTGGGAGCGTCTGAGGTCTCCCATCCAAGGAATGACCAGGCCCGACCCTGCTTAGCTTCTGAGATCAGACAGGATCAGGTGTTATCAGAGAGGTGTGGCTGTAGGCTGACAGCACTTGGGTTTCAGGCAGTCTCCCAGCAGTAGTCCCTCAGCAGGCTGGAGATAGTGAGCAGGCTGGAACACAGAGTCACAGATCAGATAGCAAGATGGGGGACAGAAATGCAGGGTCAGGTTACCGGGGCTGAAGAGTAGGGCTCCAGGCAGGGCTGCTCACACCGGGCTGATGGAGAGGCAGGCGAGCAGCAGGGCTGGGCAAGCTGGAGATCAAGCGAAGGTACAGGAGAGGCAGGCAAGAGGCAGAGTCAACAGGACAGAAGGCAGATCAGGTTACCGGGGCTGGAGAGCAGACAGAGTCAGATGGAACAGAATATTGTCAGGAGTCAGAGTAGTAGGAACACAGAGCAGGTTATCACGCTGGAAGTTGCAGACGATCTGACACTGAGGCTTGGGAGAACTGCAGCTTAAATACACACAGGGGGGGAAGCAGGTGCTCGGCAACAGCCAATGACAGTCACTGAAAGTGAAGAGGAAGTGAGAGCGGGCGTGGCCGGTAATGCTGAGTGAAGATGTTACCTGAAGAGAGAAGCCCACAGGTAGGACCATGACACTGTATAATGTGATGGCAACTCGTCAGCATCACAAACACAGGCAAACATGTCAGTTCTACATTTATAATCTATTGCATGCCTATTGTTGCATTTAACCCTATGCTAGTTTGTCCCTTTTCCCTTCCATATTTCTGGTATGAGGAAATATTTAATTTGTCCCTTTTCTCCATTCATACTCGCAGAGTAAGCAGAAAGCGATTTCAAACAAGCTCTCAAAACTGAAAAAATATTCACAAAGTCACTTAGCTCATGAGTTCAAAGTTCGCTTCTGGAGACCCACTGGTTATTTTGATGCTTAATATATGCAATTTAACCTACAATGTGTATTTTTGACCCAGTAAATATGACAAGAGTGAAATCGATTAAAAGAAAAAAAAAATCAGGCACATTTATGCCACACATTGCATTAGTGCGTGTGGCATGGGCAGCTTACACATCTGGAAAGACACCATCAATGCTGAAAGGTATATCCAGGTTCTAGAGCAACATATGCTCCCATCCAGACGACATCTCTTTCAGGGAAGACCTTGCATTTTCCAACATGACAATGACAAACCACATACTGCATCAATTACAGCATCATGGCTGCGTAGAAGAAGGGTCCGGGTACTGAACTGGCTAGCCTGCAGCCCAGATCTTTCACCCATAGAAAACATTTGGCGCATCATAAAACGGAAGATATGACAAAAAATACCTAAGACAGTTGAGCAACTAGAATCCTACATTAGACAAGAATGGGTTAACATTCCTATCCCTAAACTTGAGCAACTTGTCTCCTCAGTCCCCAGACGTTTACAGACTGTTGTAAAGAGAAAAAGGGATGTCTCACAGTGGTAAACATGGCCTTGTCCCAACTTTTTTGAGATGTATTGTTGTCATGACATTTAAACTCACCTAATTTTTCTCTTTAAATGAAACATTTTCTCAGTTTAAACATTTGATATGTCATCTGTGTTCTATTCTGAATAAAATATGGAATTTTGAAACTTCCACATCATTGCATTCCGTTTTTATTTACAATTTGTACTTTGTCCCAACTTTTTTGGAATCGGGGTTGTACATGTCTTTCAATATATAGTTTCCTATACTGTACCTGCTTTACCTCAGTTTATCTCATTTAGATAATAGCACTGCAGCATATACAAAGATTGAATCACAGCATCTAGAGGACATTCTTTCCATGACTGCAAAGATTTGATAAGACTGTTGAAACCCTCTGATTGATTAGTTGTGATCATCTTATCACATTCATACTTGTTCTGTATATACCAACGTGCAAATGCTGGCATTTTGGGAAGAACTGACTTCCAAAAATAATCTAAAAACTTATGACACCATTTTGTTTGCTTGACAGCTAACAAAGATCTGAAACTTCATTCAGAATCACAGTTAATGAGAGCCATAACCTCATCTACATATACAATTCTGTCATCAGTAGTACCTTTGTTAGTGTCTACCCACCTGGAAATATCATCCCTTAAGTGCCTGGTACAACTTAATCTGTACATATCAGTCTGTGATTGTATAGAATTTACTATTGCTGCGTCCTCATCACATACAATTGGGACATATTTGGTGTTCATTAGCTTTGCTGACATACATCTAAAAAAAAAATGTTATGGTTTTGTTCCTGTTTGGTTTCATGAATAAATACACCTACCATTATGACAGGATTATCAACAAAAGTATATGTTTAAATAGCAATGGTGACACAAAAAATTCAACCATGTTAAAAGTTGTATCATAGGAAAACAATTGGGATAATGAATGATAGGATAATACACTGTTACATTCATCAATCATGGCATCATGTGCATAAACTATTTGTAGACCAGGGTAGGTAGTAATTGATTTAATGAGTCCAGGTACACTGTACGCTATTTCATGGAGGTTGGTCCACCTATTTTAATTTGCCACTTTTTGTCTAACCTTCTGAACTTGTTTCAGAATCCTTGGAACTGCAGTGATGGGGTCAATGGTTGGATCTGAATTAGCTACTGCTTCTTTAGAGTACAGTGGGGTAATACGCCCCCGTGGGGTAATACGCCCCGGCCTGTTTTACCCAAAATAATCACCAGATGGCGCAAAGTTACATTTCTATTGTTGCTATGGACTGGCTTGACAACGGGGATATACAAATATCCACTGTGGATCGCATATCAGCAACGCAGCGGAGAGAAATCAAATTTCATGGTAAGTGATATAATTTTCAGATAACAGTAAAACTGTATTTAGATAGCTGCTATTTTGTCAGATATCACAGCTGTGTATGTGGTATGAGTAGACAAGTCAGTATGTTAAAAAAATACATTAGGTATAAAAAGTTGAATCACATTTTGAAAGTAAGACCCTTTTTTGTAAAAGTGTAGTCTGTGGGGTAAAACGCCCCCTTAATGGCGGGGTAAATGGCCCCCAGGGGGCATCGTTTCCTTTTATCATAATTACTGTATTTCATACATTTCTGAATAGCAGATACATAGTTTTTAATAACATCTCGCTTACCTGGTTGAGTAAAGCGAGTAATTTGAACTTAATATTAAAAATATTACCTCAGATTAGCCTAGATAGCTATGTAGCTAGCTAGAACAGTAGCCTAAGATTAGTCACATCATGTTTGGCTAATTGATGCTCATCAGATTCAGATTCTTATAGTTACATATAACATGGTGATATGGTTTTGTGTGTGTGTGTGTGTGTGTGTGTGTGCTGTTGATTTTTTTACTGGTGACAGGTCTATGTTTTCTAATGAATAATGAAGCCTATTCTATTCTATTCTATTCTATTCTAATCTAAATAAACCTCTTCTCTTTTTGTCTTATCTTTTTTTTTGTTTGATATAGATGAGAACTTACAAGAGAGTCAGCAACCGCTGTTCATACGGTAAGCAGAGCCTCAAAGAGGCACTTAAATTAATTAAAAATGGGATGCCATTGAAGGCAGCATCACAGCTTTTTGGGGTGTCCCCCAAGACCCTGAGGCGACACAGGGATAACAAAGTCGCAAGACCCGGATCTGCCTCCCTGGGAAGAAAAGCTGTGTTCAGTGTTGAGTTTGAACACCAACTCACACAACACATACAGGAAATGGAGAGGGCATTGTTTGGTTTAACGACTAAAGATGTCAGGAGGCTTGCATTTGACCTAGCTGAATGACTGCAAATTAACCACCCCTTTAATCCACACACTAAGATGGCTGGAAAAGACTGGTTGCAGGGGTTCATCAGGCGTCAGGGCACACTTTCAGTCCGTACCCCTCATGCCACCAGCATCTCCCGTATGGTGGGATTTAGTAGGCCGAATATTAATCAGTTTTTTGACATTCTAGAAAATGAGATCAGGAAGGTGCCACATTTTGAACCGTCTCGTCTGTGGAACATGGACGAGACTGGAATCCAGAATGTCCAAAAGCCAAGTAACATCGTGGCGACCAAGGGGAAGAGGCAGGTGGGCAGAATCACCAGTGCAGAGAGGGGGTTCACAGTGACCTCAGTTTGCGCCATGAGTGCTGCCGGGCAGTACATCCCCCCAATGTTTGTCTTTCCCAGGAAGAGGATGAACGAGCGTCTCCTGAATGGTGCCCCAGCTGGCTCAATTGGAGTGGTGTCCAACTCCGGCTGGATCGACAGCAGCCTTTTTGTACGCTGGTTGCACCACTTCTGTGATGTTGTGGGGTGTTCACAGGAGAGGCCACATGTCCTGGTGTTAGATGGCCATCATTCTCACAAGACACTGGAGGCTGTACAGGTGGCAAGAGAGCGTGGGGTGGTAATGATAACCATACCACCCCACTGCAGTCACAAAATGCAGCCTCTGGATCGCACATTTTTTAAATCTTTAAAATGTGCATACAACAGTGCAGCTGACAGCTGGCTGACCTGCCACCCAGGTCAGCGCATTGATGCATACGCAATGTGTGGGCTTTTCAATCAGGCATATGGAAATGCTGCCTCTGTGGGGAAAGCACAGAATGGCTTCAGGGCTTGCGGCATTTGGCCTATCAACAGGCTCGTCTTTAAGGAGGAGGACTCTGAGGCTGCACAGGCTCCAGTGGCGGGGGACAGGACAGTGGAAGAGGACAGCAAGGAGGAGCTCTCTGGCCCCAGTCGACCTCTCACCACACCACCATCCCCACCACACCATGCTGAACCTGGTAAGAAAAATAACTTACAGGTGTACTTTCTGCAATTAGTCTACTGTATTTCTGTATTTCAAATTATAGTCTACGTTGTTGCTTTTTATAGGACCCCAACAACTTCAGGCAATAATAGACACAATTTCTCCTTGGCCAGTTCCATCCAAGAGGGCCCAGAAGAGGACAGCTGAGTCAGCAACTGTCCTTACCTCATCCCCATTCAAGCGGATGTTGGAGGCGAAGGCATCTAGAGGCAAAAGGGGCAAAGGAGGGCAAACTAAAAAGAATAATGAAAAAGCAGAGGCTAGATCAAATGATGATGTCGAATGTTTATATTGTGGGGAGCTTTTTTCAAGAAGTGTGGGGGAATGGATCCGGTGTGAGGGCTGCCAGAAGTGGGCTCATGTGGAGTGTTCCAATGAAAATGATGGGGAATTTGTGTGTGAAATTTGTTTGTCTGAATAGAAACCTGTGTGTGTGTGTGTGTGTGTGTGTGTGTGTGTGTGAGATGGTATGTGTGTTGTTTCAGTTGGGGTTTTTCAGCTGCGGGGTATTTATTTAGATAGCGTTACATTTCACTGTATTTATTTATTCTTTTTATTCTTTTATTCTTTATTCTTTTTATAGGCCTAATGTATTAATGTGATGGAATTTCTATTTATAATATACATACATGTGTATTTTATTGATTCATTATTTATTGATGTATTTTTTAATTCATAATCTACACGGGCTTATATGAGGCCATAGATAGTGTTACATGTCTATTTATAATATATTTATATATTCTATTCATAATATATTTGCGTTTTTAATTACATTTCTATATATTGTTGTAAAATAAATTAATGCATGTCCAGTAGGATGCTGTGTGCGCGGGTGTGGGCGGGGCTGGAGTAGGGTAGCGGAAGGAAGATAAAAATAAAAAAAAAGGAGAAAAAAAAAAGTAGTGAGCGCGGCAACCGGAACAGTTGTTGTATTGCGAGTTCCTCACAATAAATCCTCGGAAAGAAGCCGTCATGTGAAGCCTTGTATATAAGTTTATATAAGTTTATCTAGAAGGAAGTTAACCCCGGAGTAGGTCATTACTCCGGCCCTGGAGACCCGACGCACCAGTAAACTGAGATTCCTCTCCCCTGATCTCCTGACTATGGTTGGGAAAACATCAGGAAAGGTTAACACTGGCGACCCCAGCAGGACAGTTACACATGCAACACTGGTGAGCATATTTATACCTCATGGGACTGGAGATATTGGCAAAATAGTAAAGTGGCATTTATTTTTCTTAATGATGAAAACAAGATGGCGGCCCCCAGTCAGATACACCTGAATAAAAGTAAACACGAACTCGGCAACGTAACCAGCCACTCTAACCCTGCCATGTCGCTGACTATGGCGAATGAAGGAGAAATAATAATGGATGTAGACAAACATTATGGTCGCAAGACACAAAATAACCCTTTTTCATGTGATGAGAGGATGTTACATGCAAGTGCCACGAGCTATATACCCATCCAATCTCTGAAATTATCCGATACTAATCCGTTTAAGACTGATGTGGAGAGAGACTATAAAGCTGAAGTGCAATGCAAACAACCCTGCACTCACATGCATAACATTGATAGTTATGGGCACGTAGAAATGCCATCCACAGCTACTGTTGCAACCCCCAGCACAAATCCCTTTGCCACTGTTCACTCAGGGAGTTTTATTCATAGCACTCATGTTTTCAGTCATGCCCCTCAGTCAAAGCCATTGCCCCACTCTGCCCATCTTAAAGCATCTAAAGACTCTTATCAAGCACACTTATCACAAGATGGCAATACAGTTATGCAATTAATGTCTCATTCCCCAAAATGCGAGCAACGCCAACTTCGTAGACATAGCTGCCGCCCCTGCTCCGTACGCTACCAACCCTCATCAGAGAGTGAGGATGATAGCGATGCTATGGAAAGAATCCCCACCCTCCGTCCTGGCCAGTATGATGGCACCACGCCATGGACAGAGTTCCTGCACCGGTTTGAGAGCTGTGCCAAGGCAAATCATTGGACTGAAAAGACTAAAGCCGTCCAGTTGAAGTTTTGTCTGGTTGGCGCAGCAGGGGCAATCGTGCATAAGAACCCCCGGTCCACTCAGTGGGACTATAGCCGCCTAGTGGAGGAAGTCAAAAATGCATATGGCTCTTCATCAGAGCATGCAGCTGCCATTACCA
Source organism: Neoarius graeffei (assembly GCF_027579695.1). NCBI lineage: Eukaryota > Metazoa > Chordata > Actinopteri > Siluriformes > Ariidae > Neoarius > Neoarius graeffei. Next base: position 69,806,359 of record NC_083574.1, on the reverse strand, counting down.
TCAAACTAAGACAACGTGTTCGCAAGTCAGGCGAAGCTCTCCATTCATTAAGGGATGACATATATGGTAAAGTGTCGGTGGCATACAGTGATAGGACTGAGAAAGAGCAAGACGCAATAGGCATTGAAGTTTTCACTCATGCCATAGGAGATGCAGAAGTTGTACAAAAGCTGTTAGAAAAGTGACCGCAGACCTTAGCTCAAGCCTATGACATTGCTCACCGTTACAAAACCACCAAGCGAGCAGCGTCACATGCCACCACCCTTATGCACTCAGGGGCACGGGGTCTTTCTGAACGCAAACCCCGCACTGCAGCTATGGTGAGGGAAAGGACTGAAGGAGGGGAAATGGATATTCTCACCGCCATCCCGGGGGTCAACAACAAACCTGCTAGCCCTGAATTTCAACAAATAGTCCCCCGAAAAACATATAAAAATACTAAGTGGGAGGAAATTCGCTGCCACAACTGCTCAGGTATTGGGCACATGAAGAGAAATTGCCCCTCTCCCAGGAAAATGAACAGGATAGTTCATCAGTACCCGAACACCTCTCGCGAGAGCTCCGGACCCACCGTCCTCCATTTCAAAACCCACGGTCATGAAATGAGCATCCATCTGATGGTTTATGAGTTGGACGTCTGTGCTGTGCTGGACAGTGGAGCACGGCGGAGTGTGTTTCCCCTGCGCTGTTACAACGCCATTCACCCCGATGTTAGGCCTGTACTTCAGCCATCTACAGTGAAGACGCTGCTGGGGGTCAGGCCGGGTGATGTTCCGGTGATAGGGGAGGTTCAGCTCCTTGTCCAGATTAACAACCGGCAGGTGAGCGTGAATTTCCTGGTGGCCGATATTGCTGGTGAAGAGGCACTCCTAGGCCACCCATTCCTCACTCAAGCCCAAGTGCGGCTTGACTTTGGCACCAATCGCATCATCCTGTTTGGTGAGGAAGTGCCTTATTTTAACACTGTGAGCCAGCCAAAGATCCAGGCTGTAAGGGTTTCTCGGACGGTGGTGGAGGCCGGGGCAAAGTATGTCATAAGAGGCAAAGTCCCTGTTAAAAGGTGCCTGGAAGGGGAGGTGATGCTAACTCCTACCAGGGGTTTCGTAGGGAGACACAAAGTGCTAGTTGCTCGTGTGCTGCTTGAAGCCCAGCCCTTTAAGGGTGTGCCTCTCCATGTATTTAACCCTGGCAATACTTCTGTCACCATCAAGAGAGGCACTATTGCAGGTGTCCTCCACCCTGCGCAAGCTCTGCCGCCCAGCAGCACCACGGATATGGCCGAACCACTAGAGCACCATGAGGTCCCCCAGCACCTGCAAGAGCTTTACCAGCAGAGCGCTGCTGAGCTTGAACATGAGCAGCAGCTTCAGCTCGCCCAGCTTCTATGCAGGTATGGAGCGGCGTTCTCGACAGGGCCTAATGACCTCGGCCGCACCAGCCTTGTGCAACATGACATCATGGTCCGTCCAGGTGCCGCCGTGAAGCAGCAACCGCGTTGCATGGCCTGGGAGAAACAACGGGATGCTGACCAGCAAATAGAGCAGGGCCTGGAGGCTGGAGTGGCCCGTCGCAGCAACAGCAGCTGGGCCTCGCCCATCGTGATGGTCCGTAAGAAAGATGGAACATACCGCCTCTGAGTTGACTATCGGGCACTGAACGACTGCACTATCAAGGATGCCTACCCACTGCCCCGTATCCAGGACACGTTGGACACCCTCTCCACTGCCAAGTGGTTCAGCACGCTGGACCTCGCGGCTGGATACTGGCAAGTGGAGCTGACACCACGAGCCCGCCGAGCTGCCGCTTTCTGCACCAGAAACGGATTGTTTGAATGGAATGTCATGCCATTCGGGTTATGCAATGCCCCGGTAACGTTCCAACGTTTAATGGACCGGGTGTTAGCTGGCATGCAGTGGGAAACATGTCTTGTATATTTAGATGACATCATAGTGCTAGGCCGAGACGTGTCCGAGATGTTACACCGTCTCAGTCAAGTATTTGACAGGCTACAACAAGCAAACTTGAAACTGAAGCCGGCGAAATGTTGCCTCTTCCGACGACAGGTAGCTTACTTGGGGCATGCTGTCTCCGAGGAAGGAGTGGCTTCAGACCCTGCCAAGATACAGAAGGTACGGGATTGGCCTATGCCCACTTTGGTTCAAGAAGTTTGCCAGTTCATCGGGTTGGCATCATACTACCGAAGATTTGTCAAGGATTTTGCAACAGTGGCTGGACCCCTCCATGCTTTAACTAAGAAATACGCTCAGTTCCAATGGACTGTGGAATGTCAACAGGCTTTCGACCAACTCAAACACCTGCTGACTACCACCCCAGTCCTGGGCTACCCATTAGACGAAGGGAATATGGTACTGGACACTGATGCAAGTGATGTCGGCATTGGTGCTGTACTTTCTCAAGTGCAGCTAGGCAGAGAATGTGTGCTGGCCTATGGGAGTCGCCGACTGTCCAAAACTGAGCAGAATTATTGCACCACCCGGCGAGAATTGTTAGCGGTGGTTGAGTTCACATCGCATTTCCGACAGTACCTCCTTGGACGGTCATTCACTGTCCGCACCGACCACAGCAGTCTCCGTTGGCTGACAAAGATGAGGGAGCCTGAGGGTCAGCTGGCCAGGTGGCTTGAGAGACTCGGCAAGTATAACTTCAACATTGTCCATCGTCCTGGCCGGCTGCATGCTAATGCGGACAGCCTCTCCCGACAGCCTTGTAGACAGTCATGCCCATGTCAACTGCCAGGGCCATCTCCTTACCCGAGGAAGGTCTGCCATCAGGCCGTGCAGTGCGATCTGGACCCCATTCAAAGTCTGACGGTGCAAACTCCAGTGGGGGTGGGCGGACACCTAACCATGACAAGAGCAAGTTCAGTGGGGGTAAATGCTCCACCTCATGACTCCCCACCATTCAGTGGTTGGTCTACCCAAGAGTTACGACAGGCACAGGTGGCTGACCCAGACATTTCACCTGTCAAGGCATGGCTAGAGGCTGGTGGAGAGCGGCCTTTGTGGACCACCATCTCATCCCATAGTCCAGCCACCAAGGCCTATTGGAGCCAGTGGAAGCGCCTCTTTGTCAGAGATGGCATTTTGTTTAGGCGGTTTTACTGCCTGGATGGTGCCCAGTTTTATCCCCAAGTGATATTACCACGTGTGTTCCATTCGGCTGTCCTAAGGCAGATGCATGAAGGTCCCGTTGGAGGGCACTTTGGAACGGAGTGCATGGTGTTACGGCTTCAGACACGATACTACTGGTATCGAATGCGAGAAGACATTAGTCTATGGTGTCAGACATGCACCAGCTGTGCATCCAAGGCAAGGCCCCATAAAACACCCCAGGCTCCTATGGGAACTGTCCGAGTTGGAGCACCGATGGAGCGGGTAGCACTAGACATTATGGGTCCGCTGAATGAGACCGAGCGCAAAAACTGCTATGTGCTCGTGATCCAGGACTATTTCATGAAGTGGGTGGAGGCTTTTCCTCTGCCCAACGAAAAGGCAGAGACGGTGGTGGAAGTGCTTGCCTCCGAGTGGGTGAGCCGTTTTGGTGCTCCACATACTTTACACAGTGACCAAGGTAGAAATTTCGAATCTGAAGTGTTCCAGAAGATGTGTGCTCTGTTCGGTGTCGAGAAGACACATACTACCCCATTCCGACCGCAGTCGGACGGCCAGGTCGAGCGTTTCAATTCTACCTTGCAGAAGATCCTGGCCACGACCACTGAGCGTTGCCACTGGGATTGGGACCTTATGATTCCCTACACAGTTATGGCCTACAGATCAACCAGGCACAGTGCAACCGGCCTCACTCCCAATTTCATGATGTTTGGCCGGGAAGTGTGTGAGCCAGCAGACCTGGTGACCAGCCTTCCTCCTGACTCAGAGGACGCTCCTACTGCTCCCGAGTATGTCCAGCACCTCTGTGAACGACTGGAGTTAGCTCATCAGATTGCTAGGGACGCACTTGGGGAGTCAGTGGAGTGCGCAAAGAGACAATATGACAAAAATTGCTGTCGTACACAACATCGTGTTGGAGATGCTGTGTGGTACCTCATCAAGGGCACACGGAAAGTTAAGAACAAGGTCAAGAAGTTCCTTCCATCATATGAGGGACCTTTCTTCGTCTTGGGACAGCTTGATGATCTGGTGTATCGCATACAGAAGAGCCCAAAGACCAAAGTGAAAGTGGTTCACCATGACCAGCTGAAGCCCTATCGGAGTCGTGATCCACTGGATAACGCCTGGGTCGTGGTGCAAGCCCAGGCATGGGGACCAGTGGAGGTGCCTTCCCCAGCTTTGACCGCAGATCCTGTGGACCCTGACCTTGCCAGCCTGTTCTCCAGCGCGGACCAGGAGGAGGTCCTGGATGCAGCTGGAGGTGACTCTGAGGCAGCTGCACAGCTGTCTGATCATTGCTCTCAAAGGCCGAGACATCAGCGAAGATCCCCAGTCAGGTTTGGGGATTGGGTAAATTAGATAGAAAGCTGTGGTTCCACAGGGCAGAATAATCCCTGCACGGCTTGGGGACCCAGGCAGTCTACCCCGACCTCTAGAGTAGGAAAGTTATGACTGAGAAAAAAAAGTTATTGTTTACTGTTAACAATGTCTACTGTTCACTTGCTCTTATGCTCCGGTTGCTCAGGTAGTATAGGGACTGTACCTTGTTGCTGTAGGCCAGCACTCATGTAACTGTAATGCCCTACTTATTATGAATGACCTGCAAGGACTATGCCTCCCTATTGGGGTATTTTGCTTTTGTTTCCATGTATTAAAAAAAAAATGAAGTAAAGAGATGTTTGGTTATGCTGTTATACTGGATTAGAATTAGTTGTAATTGCTATCCAGAGTGGGGGTAGTGTTGTAAAATAAATTAATGCATGTCCAGTAGGATGCTGTGTGCGCGGGTGTGGGCGGGGCTGGAGTAGGGTAGCGGAAGGAAGATAAAAATAAAAAAAAAAGGAGAAAAAAAAGTAGTGAGCGCGGCAACCGGAGCAGTTGTTGTATTGTGAGTTCCTCACAATAAATCCTCGGAAAGAAGCCGTCATGTGAAGCCTTGTATATAAGTTTATCTAGAGGGAAGTTAACCCTGGAGTAGGTCATTACTCCGGCCCTGGAGACCCAACGCACCAGTAAACTGAGATTCCTCTCCCCTGATCGCCTGACTACGGTTGGGAAAAAACATCAGGAAAGGTTAACAATATGTATATATTCTATTTATCTATTTATATTATATTCCATTCATAATATTTTATAATATGTTATATAATATGTTAATGTAATGAATTCATTGATTCAATTAGCATTATTTATTGATGCACTTGTTCTTTGTTAATTCATGTTCAATCCACACAAAATTATATTGAAATTAAAATGCGAAATATAATAAAATAATGCATCTATTCATTAATTCAGGGATATTTTCTTGTTTCTTTCACATTATAGGCTTAAGTAAACACTTTTGCTATCCAAACAGCTTTTTTTGAGTGAGGGGGCCTATTGCCCCACCTCAGGGGGCCTTTTACCCCACTGGGGGGGGGGGGGGGGGGGGGGGGGGTAAAAGGCCCCCTTGGCACAATGTTTGTTTTTGTTAAAAAAAAAATTAAGTATTAACTTTAGGCAAACTTTAGGTGGCATTATTGTTCATGTCACTGTTGTCAAAAACTATGATTAAAACTAAACACATGGTTCATTTCAACTTGGAGAAAAACTGAATTTCCCTTAAGGGGGGCTTTTTCCCCCACTCTACTCTATGTATTTTAGAGCTTGGCACTTCTGCTTGAACTTTCTGTTCTATTTCTTTTAATAGTGATGGAAAAGTGTAGTTTGTTTTTTGGCATTACCATGTTGCCAAAGGCTTAGAAAGGGAACTGTCTCCAATACAGGGTTTCCCCAGGTTTTACCACCATAAATTTAAGACTTTTTTAAGACCTTTTTAAGACCACTTAAATGAGAATTAAGACCTACATCGCACCCATTATGTGGTCGTAGAACACCAGATCAAATTCACAATAATGACAAATGTTTCAAGTAAAAATACTTTTATTATAAAAGTTATATACTTAAAAGTCATTATGTGTATTGCTTGTCAAATCTTCACATTCAAGACAAAAAAAACAAGTCTAAACCTGGAAGAAAGGAGCACAACGTAGGGTCCACGTCATGGCCTTAAAGGTACACAAAAATGCAATAGGCATATCAACACATTAATGCCAAAGGTGTGCACTCACCAGTCAAAAAGCCAAACTGAGGGCCTAACTCGAGGCCTAAAGAACTGTCTCTGATCTAATTATGACCATGCACCCAGAGATGATACTTAAAATAAAAAAGTGATGTGGGTGTATTTTTTTTAAAATAAAATATCAAAACATTCACAACACTCTAAACAGACAAACTCTTTGTCTTAGTTTCCCAGCACTTGCTTCAACCATTTTACATTTTGTACCCTTGTAAACGAGGGAGAGAGAGAGATACAGAGGGGCATAGATAGATAAGAGACGAGGGGGATAGATGGGAAGGGAGATAGATAGATCGATAGAAAAGAGGTAAGCCGAAAGTCTCTTAAAGGTGCACAAAAATGCAATTGGCGTACCAATACATTGGTACAATGGTGTGCACTCACCAGCCAAAAAGCCAAACTGAGGGCCCAACTCAAGGCCTAAAGAATGGTCTCTAAACTAATTATGACCAGAGATGATAAAACAGACAAACTCTTTGTCTTAGTTTCCCAGCATTCAACTTGCTTCAACCATTTTACATTTTGAAGAATAAAAAGAAATGGGCAATTCCATGTAAATGTCAACCTCACCATGCAAAAATAAAGCAACATGTAATACATCAAAACCACTCCCAGAGATATCACCTAGGCCTGTATTTTACAGATGTGAATAAGTTGAACCAATTTGTAACCAACCTAATATGTCACTGTCAGTCTTTCTTTCTTATAATGTAAAACCCAAGCTAAAATCAACTTTGATCATGTACAATTCTATATTATTCCCACAAGCCACAGAAATGTATGCTAAAATCCACAAAACAACAAAACAATAGCCATCCTAAATATTATTTAAGAACTTTGATAGTTTTAGCTGATATTTAGAGAGTTTTTCAAAGGGTTATGGTGGTTAAATTGCTGATTTTCTAAACATATGCCATGTCTATTTCAGACGCGTCACATCCATAACGGAATTTCGTCACATCCATAACGCTGACTTTTCCTTCCGAAACTCTGCATGAAATACAAAATATTTTAAACAAAGATTTTTTTTAATATTCACCTTGGACCCCTCTATCAAATGGATATCTCCATTTCGACATTAGGTTTACGATTTCACAGAGTTTGATAAAAATGTACAGTCACCCAAGAAAAGTGATACTTTTTCTGTCACATCCATAACGCATCTTTTATTGGCATTTTCTGGCATGCCCTAGATGTATTATGGGAATTGTTCTTGTTCTATCACTTCTCCAGTATGGTACAGCCTTAAAATATGCAACACCTGTTTAAATACTGGTAGACAATAAAACATGCACTGGGTCATTTGTTGCCATTTTGAGTTCAAGTGTCATGTCCATAACGCTGGAATTGCTCAAATGTAAATACTCCTAGTAAACAAGGGAGGGAGGGAAGACAGATGTGGAGGTGGATAGATAAGAGACACAATGAGATAAATCCACCACTTGCCTTGTTAACGTCTTTGACCAACTCCTTTGTTATATAAGGAACAAGACCGAATTTTGTTGTGCAAGACGTTTTGTTTTTTCCACAGGAGAATGTTGTAGCGACTTCCGAGTCTGGGAACATAGCCTTAAAGAGTTCGCTTATGCCCTCATTCGAGCTGTACGAGTGATGTTCCGTAATTGTTTTTAAAATCCAGAGCACCTCTGCCCGAAGTGTCGGGGTTCCACCGACACCCATCATGCCACTGCTCGGCCCTTGTGTTGTTGCTAGCCTTGTCGATGTCGTCTGGCTTGGCTGATGCTGCTGACGTTCGACAGTGGTGCTCGTGCCAACTCCAGGTGCATTCGGAGATTGAACCGTGCAGAACTGAGCGATGGGCTGGTGGTGGTGGAGGGCAGATGCAATGTGCTTTGAGCTCTTCATGTGAGACTCTAAAGCGAAATGACCTATAGTGGACAACTTGAAGGCCTTTCGACAAACACAGCATCTTGCTTCAACGTCACTTCCAGGAACCTCCCTCACCCAATCACGATATCTTTCATCTGAAAGCCATTGCTGATTAAAACGACACTTCCCATGCTGCGATTCACGGAGTCTCCTCTCCACCACGGACTCCGACGATTGCGCCAGCACAAAAATGTATCAGTATTGTTTCTTTCTTTGCACATACTCCAAGAAATTCACTGATGTTACGCAAAACCCACGTTTTCACATCGTAGAATAGTATGAGTAAATTTAAGACCTTTGTTTAAAAAAATTAAGACTTGCGCAAAGCAATTTAAGACTTTTTAAGGCCTTAATTTTGGAATATTAAATTTAAGACTTTTTTAAGACTTTTAAGACCCCGCGGCTACCATGCAATATAGTGTATCAAAAACTTGGGAATGGTGTCTGGTGAGTTTCGGAGTGAAAATACTTATTTTTAAAAAAAAAAAAAAATTCAATGCCAATTTCTGTTTTAAGATAGTAATAGGTCTTAGCTATAACAGGTTAAGTTTAAGGGAGTTTGGATGTTCCATTATTCTCCAACTTGTGCCCATCTGCTTTCCAGTCTATCTTTTTAAAAGTGTTATTAGCTTGATAGACTTCTTCCCCTTGATATAAAGAGAAAGAAGGGAGAGGTTAGAATAAAAATAGAAAGAAACAGAAAATAGAAAAAGTTTAAAGATTATGAAAGGGATAGATTAACAAAAGAAAAGAATATAAATTACCTTTTGGTTGGAAGGGCAGATCTTGACAAACATCTACATACAGTATGTCATCTGTATATCAGATTTGTTCAGCTTCTTGAGTGCTGAAAGATGTTTCTCTATTTAAAAAAATTGGAGTTTTATGCACATTTCTGAATGCAAGCACTGCGTTCGCCATTGTTGTAAAGTGTATTATGGGATCCATCTACCCATTGTCTGGTTGCTAGGGACCCTTAGTTACCGTCCCGTCATGTGTAATTTACTGTTCCGTCTCGAGATGGCACTCATTCCGCCACACGGGATTTCTTTGTGATGTCACGCCGAGGTATATTCCGTAATTGGAGTTCTGGGCTTTTAGATCAAGTTCAATTGAAAATATCGTGAATATAACGTTAATACAATGTGACGGGATATAATAATATTGGATAATCAAATAATACATGACAGTGATACATGTGAGTACAAGATGTTAAGTATGAAACCCCTGAATATTTAGAAAACGTAACGTTATTGTAATGTACCATCCCGTTCTGGTTCATACTTTCCGTACTGGGTTATGGGAGACATCTGGACAAATCACCAGATCATCACAGGGCTGACACATACTGTAGAGACAAACGACCATTCACACTCACATTCACATCTATGATCAATTTAGAGCCACCACTTAGCCTAACCTGCATGTCTTTGGACTGTGGGGGAAACCGGAGCACCCGGACAAAACCCATGCAGACATGGGGATAACGTGCAAACTCCACACAGAAAGGCCCCCCATTAGCCACTTGGCTCAAACCTAGAACCTTCTTGCTGTGAGGCGACAGTGCTAACCACAACACCACCATGCTGCCCATTAAAATTGCCTTTTTGTTAAATAATTTTAATGAGAAAATGTTTCTGTGACTCATTGTAAATTTACAGTGTTTAGTGTTACATTTTGATGGCAAAATTTAGTGTTTGTCACTTATTGTAAATTTTTACCATCAAAATGTAACACCAAATGCTGTAGGCAGAATCATTTAATGAGTAAAAAAATAGTTTAACACTGGCAAGAGTGTTTTTAATGACACTGCTGAGAGTTGCTTTAAGCAGTGTTAATGATGAACAATAGTAACAAGTGCAACGTTTTCCACCACAATTATTCTCGTTATTTAAACACTACACAGTATCATATTAACACTGAAATTTTAAAGATCATAGGCAACAACGATTTTCAATTTATGTACATTTGAAACTTTATATGTTAAACCCTCTGTAATTTGTTAGTGCGGATCACGGCGAATTTCTGTTTGGCGATTTTCGTGACCACTTGGCACGTGATGTCATTCAAGACAAACAAACTGCTTGAGTTGAGTCCGCTTCCGTTTACTTGCATTGCCATTCAGCTTGAGTGCAGATGTGCGTTCGGGAATTTCCAAAGAAAAACCATGCCTTATTGTTGTGCAGTGAACTGTAACAACGGGACCGGTTCAGGAAGAAGTTTTTACCTTTTTCCGAGAGAGGAGAAGAGGCAGAGAGAGTGGATTGGCTTTTTCTGGAAGAGGAGAAGAGGCGGAACGAGTGGGTTGGCTTTTTCTGAAAGAGGAGAAGAGGCGGAGCGAGTCGGTTGGCTTTTTCCGAAAGAGGAGACAAGGCGGAGAGAGTGGATTGTGCGTGTGAAACAAAATCAAGCAGTCAAAGAAGAAACGGACCAGCAACGCTCAAGCAAAAAGGAGAAGATTGGAGGTAAACATTTTTACCTTTGCTTGCAATTGACAAGTCAAGAGTCCTGAGGGATCCTGTACAATCATTGTGGAAATGAGACAAAGGGATATTTCCTTGCTTAGAGTAGGCTATAAATAGTATAATGCCGCGGATGGCAGGCTAATGTGACCTACCAGCACACTGTCAAGTAATCGTTACCTATTTCCACTAGGGAGGGCGGTTTAATTATTCTTCAAAAGGGCTCTTTTTTAGTATTACAACAAAAGTAGGAATTTATCATAACTACCAGGATAAATCGTTTGGGCGCGAGTCTTGTTGAGGTCCGAGGTCACCACGATCAGATTCAGCCGAGTCACTGTCCGATTCCGAGGCCACACGGTCAAACCAGTGAGCCACATTCACCGATTGCTTCGCAACGTCCTTAGATTCATACATATATGGTTTCACCTCTCAATATTCAATTTGGAGAGTTCCTACTTCAAAATCGCTATCACTTTCAGATATTTAACACAACCTCTCATGACCAAAGTCCGTACACGTGTGCTCGGTTCGCAAGTAAACACAGAACTGCTCCCAGTCTGTTTGCCTTGAATGACGTCATGACGACTGTCCCCTGGCGGTAAAAGTGCACGTAAGTGAGATGTAAACAAATCTTCGGCACTTGCACAAACCAGTGTATTTTAAACGTTTTATTCAATTTTAGGGTGCAAATTGGACGCTAGGAAGATTGAACTCGCTTTTTGGGTCATTCTTCTAGAAAATAAAGTTGATATTCTACGTTCCACCTCCGACCCTTGCCTATGACCTTTAAGACCGCAGAGTACTTTTTACTCTTTGTGAAGTAAATATGCTCCCAAAGACTGTTAACATTAACAATTTATATGTTGATGCAGGGCGACACGGTGGTGTAGTGGTTAGCGCTGTCGCCTCACAGCAAGAAGGTCCGGGTTCGAGCCCCGTGGTCGGCGAGGGCCTTTCTGTGCGGAGTTTGCATGTTCGCCCCGTGTCCGCGTGGGTTTCCTCCGGGTGCTCCGGTTTCCCCCAAAGACATGCAGGTTAGGTTAACTGGTGACTCTAAATTGACCATAGATGTGAGTGTGAATGGTTGTCTGTGTCTATGTGTCAGCCCTGTGATGACCTGGCGACTTGTCCAGGGTGTACCCTGCCTTTTGCCCGTAGTCAGCTGGGATAGGCTCCAGCTTGCCTGCGACCCTGTAGAAGGATAAAGCGGCTAGAGATAATGAGATGAGATGTTGATGCAGGGCAGCATGGTGGTGTAGTGGTTAGTGCTGTCGCCTCACAGCAAGAAGGTCCGGGTTCGAGCCCCGTGGTCGGCGAGGGCCTTTCTGTTCGGAGTTTGCATGTTCGCCCCGTGTCCGCGTGGGTTTCCTCCGGGTGCTCCGGTTTCCCCCACAGTCCAAAGACATGCAGTTAGGTTAACTGGTGACTCTAAATTGACCATAGGTGTGAATGGTTGTCTGTGTCTATGTGTCAGCCCTGTGATGACCTGGCGACTTGTCCAGGATGTACCCCGCTTTTCGCCCGTAGTCAGCTGGGATAGGCTGTGACCCTGTAGAACAGGATAAAGCGGCTAGAGATAATAATGAAAGAACACAGAAACTGATTGCTTGATTGCAGTGTAATATGGTTCGGAAGGGCATCGAGCTGCTTTTGTCAGGCAGACCAGACAAGCTTGCGTGAGGCTTTTTAATTTCCTTCTCTGATGAAACAGTGATGAAGCCCCTTAGAGATCAAAGTTTTCAATCACCTGACGAACAGAAAATCTTCATAGATGTGAAATAGTGCACAACTGCGACATTTTCGTTCGAAGGTTCTGAAACGCAGGGAATCACGTGACACTTTCGTCAATCTTCGGTTATCCCTCGGGCGCGCGGTGCTTTCTGGAGAATTTCACGTTCGAGCATCGGTAACCTTTCTTTAATCAACGACCTGGCTCTCACCTTACTGAGGAGCTCGTACGCGCCTTCGCATCAGTTTAAACAGCGCTCACGGCTAGGATGATAATACACTCGGTTTTCTTGGGTTTTTCGTGCTTCGCTGTCCTTTATCCCTTAGTGACGCCACCAAACGGACTGCGGCTTATCGCTTCTTAATCGTGGGGATTTCTCGCTCGAAGAATAAAATGTAAACCGAGCTCCGGTATTTCGTGGGCGAAAATGCAGAAGGGAATGCGACTCAATGATGGCCATATCACCTACCTGGGTCTTTTGGCAAAAAAGGACGGCACGAGGCGGGGCTGCTTAAGTAAGAAGAGCTCGGACAACACGAAATGGCACTCCAAGTGGTTTGCGCTGCTGCAAAACATGCTGTTTTATTTCGAGAATGAATCGAGCTCGCGGCCCTCGGGATTGTACCTGTTGGAGGGCTGCGTGTGTGACCGCTCGCTCTCACCCAAGCCGTCGCTCTCCGCCAAGGAGTGTTTAGAAAAACAGGTAGGACTGAAAAGAGGACATGTTGCGCTGTCTGTGTGTCCACTACTTTGCAATAACACTTCTAGTTCCATAGTGGGTCAGGCAAAAAGCGCCAGTTTGATTTCTAAACGACCCCTTTTAGAAGCCATTTTTATCTGAACAAACGCAAACGAAATGATAAGTATGTCTCGGGTATGTGTAGTTAAATCTAAATGCCACGTCTGGTTGTGTGATGGGGTAGGAGGGGGGCTATATTGCACTGCACTATGTAATGGGTCGATTACATAATAAGTAGCATAGTGGTACAGTGGCTCAGAAATTAATTATCTACGCATAAAACGATCACCCTGTCTCAAAAATCATTTTATTGGATTAATTATCCTGACCAAAACGTCCAAGTGTAGGCTTGCTCCCCACCCCACCAAGAGAGAATGATGCTGAGGAAGGCAATTGATGAATCTAAGAGTCGCCATCATGCGGCAAAGTAGCGTCGAATCAGTGCGTGTTTGACGGGGTAATTTTATTCCCGGGCTGTTATTAATAGCAGCATACCCTGGCAACCGTTTCTTCCAAAGGTCTTTGATATTGTGGTTTAAGAGTGATTAGAATTTCGGTCAGAATTACCGCTTTCTCGCTAACGTTTTGCCTGCTGTCAGATATTTTGTTCCTAATATGAACATTCAAATATTTAATGACTGATTACTGCCATCGGCCTCTGAACTTAAGTGTTGTCACCAGGCGCGGTTTTAAGGGGTGGCAAAAGGTGGCAGTTGCCACTGTAAAAATATGTCTTGCCCCCTATTTTAAAAATATTTATTTATTAGCATATGCAGTGAGGCTAAGTATCTGGGCCATTACATAACTGATGATTGTGATATCTATAGACAGTATCGAATGATATATGCTCAAGCTAATATGCTTATAAGAAAATTTGGAATGTGTTCATCCTATGTTAAAGTAGCACTTTTTAAAGCATTTTGTATGCCGATGTACACTGCCCATCTGTGGAGGAGATATGAGTAGTAGCATCCATAAGCTCTATGTGGCATATAATGATGGAATGAGGCTGTTATTAAAAGTGCCCAGATGGAGTAGTGCTAGTTATCTTTTTGTGCAAGTTGATGTCCCCACATGTCCTGCTGTACTCAGGAATCTTATGTACAGATGTATGTGTAGGTTAACAGCGTCTAGCAATGGTATAATTGTAGCCTTAGTGAATCCTGCAATGAGTGCAGTTAGATTTACTTCCACATTGTGGAACCATTGGAGATGCAGTCTGTATTGTATGTGACGACTTGAGTTTTTCATGGATGTCTATGACTTTTATTTTTTACTAAATCTATAATATGTTTGTATGTCTTTTTATGTAGTTCTGTATCTATGGACCACTCTTGTCTGAAATAAAGGTTGATTGATTGATTGATTAAAACACACTTTTTTGAAATTCAGTTATCTATCTACAGACATACTAAGCCCTCATCTCATCTATACCTACCGTTATTTACGTTATTTCACACCCCACCCTACCCCTGGAATTTTGAAATGGTTTCACCCAGTGTGCTATTCAGTTTAGTAATATACTTAATTTGTTTCTTTTAGTTTTACGGAAATCGAGGATGAACACATCTGTCTAAGTTTGAAGCCTTCAGTAAAGATCCACAATCTAAACCGTTCGCTATCTGTCTATTTTTTGATACATCGCTAGGGCAGAATAGTTCCATTCATTGCTTGGGAATATACTTTCAGAAAAGATGGTTGAATCCGTTTTCCTTGATGGTACAATAGCTCAATACATATTTGGCAAGATGGCTTGATTGTGAGTCTTTCTTGAGCGTAAGTAAAAATTATTTCTACGATTTGCATAAACTGCTGCATTGACAACCTATGCCCCCTTCCTGGAACCTATGCCCCTCCTTTGCCACTCTAAGGAAAAATCTCTGGAGCCGCCACTGGTTGTCACATAGACCTTATAAACCACTAACCCTTTAAATCCTTAAAAACCATTTTATTTAATTTATTTCAATCAATTTTATGTAGGTAATGCTTTTAACAATGAATATTTAGATTTAGATCCCTAACAGTGGTCCATAGGGTGGATTCATAAGGCCATGCATTTTAAATACCATTGAAATGCTAATTATCACGTTTGAGTCACCAACAGTTTAATATGGGGTGATTTTTACTCATTTTCTTCTTTTTTTTTAAACTCTCAACTGCAGATTACGGGATTAGTCCAAAAATTCTCAACTACCCTATAGCATAAGCCAAGTGTGAGAGCCTCTCGAGGTAATTTAGTTTGAGGCTTTGTCATTCATGTCGGCCTGTCTGGCCAGATTCTCAGATCATGAGCAGCTGCTGCTAATAAGCATGCCAGCGGCAGAGATGTCCACAAGTGCTGGTGACTGGCGGTTTTCTCCGCCTACATAGATGGTCTGTACCAGCTACTCGATGCCAGAAGAAAATAAAAACTTGCCTTTCAATGTTCAAGCGTTTTTTTTTTTGTTTTTTTTTTAATATCATGTCCACTGCCCATAATTTGCTGCAAATCCAATTATTTTACCACAAAATTGTCTTCAATTCGAGTCTAGCATGACTGGAAGCGACACCATATTTGCTGATCGATCCTCACGCTCTGATTGTCTGAGCCAGACCACGTGACCATACCGTAGTCTATGTAGTTATGTTACACCATGTAATTACGTTACATAGCCAGGCAGCATAATACCTCAGAGGGTAACTGGGAAAGCCAAGCACACACACATCTGGAAGGGAATTTATACATATTTTGCAAGTATTTTACAGGGAAATGGTTAGTAATTTTATTAGCTGAGAAGCCACCAGAAGGCATGTACATTTCAAAATTTTCTGGGGGAGCTTCACCATCGCAAATTATAGAGCTGCTTATTATGATTTTCTGATTTTCTGGAGAAACGTGCAGAGGCAACAGTAGCAAAGAAAAAACACGAGGAAGGCATCCTTTGATAGATACAAAATCTGTTTTTGTATGAGGTAAAAACAACATGGAATAGATGATAAATTTTCGTTCCCACTCAGTCTTCCATAATGGAAAAGTAACAGAGATTGTGTATTCCCACCTGACTGTTTTAATGGAATGCTACGGAGTGTGAACCACACGAGACCGGACATGACACACAATTCATGAGGGAACAAGTCCATTGTTGGCAAAAAGCAGCATGGCACGGGTTGAGCTACATCAGGCCATCCTTAAAAAAAATCTGTTTCCTGTCCACCGGGTGAGCAAAAAAATTTTTAAGTCGGGAGGGAGGGATTTTTTATATATATATATATATATATATATATATATATATATATATATATATATATATATATGGATAGATAAGAAATCGCAATGCTGTGTTTGCTTTTTCTTTCAGTAATTTTTTATGACAAAAGCAGACACATTTAATAAAATGACGCAGTTTAATCAACTGAAACTTGGACAAAAACTTTAAGTTAGCATTTTAAATGCTGACTGCAACATTTGCAAAACTTTTACAAAGGTACTTAAAATGTCCGACACACGGACTTTTTGTAGTTCTAAATCGACCGTTAGGCCTAGTTCGGATGAAATTACACTATTAAAATGATCACTGAATGATTTGTTTTTCTGAATCTTTACTACTTTGTTGTTCGCTAGAATACCATTTTGTGATTTCACACTTAAGCAAATGTTTGAAAACTCCGGATCTCCTTCCTTCATGGTGGCTGCCATTTTTTTTGTGCCACACGGTGCATGCGTAGAGCTGATTCAATTCTATATTCTGCGCGGAATGCAGGGCTTTCCACAAGCGCCGGCTACACAATTAAGTCCAGCCGGCTACTTTAATGACTATTATTTTTGTAGCCCACAGGCTCTAAATATTAATTTTCGATTTTAATAAAATTAAATGTTTATCTAACGGACTGACAATAATGTCAAACTGAACCGCACGGGAGTCCCTTGCTCAGTGTAACTTTATTTTATGCACATTTGATCAGTGTGCCAAAATTCGTGAGTTTTCGAGCATCACAAGTACCTCAAAAACAAGTTCTTCCATGGAGAAAAATAAATAAATAAGAAGAAACAACATGCTGAAAACAATAGGGCTTTGCACCGAAGGTGCAGGCCTGCACCTAGGTGCTCAGGCCCTAATAATAATAAATAATAATAATAATAATAATAATAATAATAATAAGAAAAAACATGCTGTAAACAATAGGGCTTTGCACCTATGGTGCAGGCCATAGGCCTCCACCTCGGTGCTCGGGCCCTAAATATATTTTCACTGTGAGAAAGGGGTACTTGTTAGAAACTAGGGAACCTGTCCTCTTCTGGGTGACAGTGGGAAGTTCAAGTGAGTCATCACTTGTTAACAACTGTATACTTTAACCTCCTAGGGCCTAGCGTCCACATACGTGGACAGCACTTTTTAGAAATTCAGAACAAGAATCCACATATGTGGACATACTTTTTCTCAAAAAGTACATCTTATCAAAGATGATGCTTAGTTTTTATTCTAATCAGGTTCTAATAAGCCCAAATAGCAAAAAGAAATAAAAAATGCCTGTAAAAAAACCAGCTTGGGTCTTAGGAGGATAAAGTAGTGATGCACCGATGTGAAAATTGTAGCCGATACCGATAACCGATATTAACACTGCTGTTATGGCCGATACCGATATTTACCGATGTCGATATCTCTGTACAGAAAACACGTTTTCGATAGTCAAACAAAGAGCAGTTATTTTCCAAAACACATTTTTAATTATTTATTTTCAGAAATTACTGATACATTGTACACCAGTTCATAACTAAAGTACAGTAGTAGGCCTTAAATGGCCATAGCCAAAAGAATAAAAAAGGTAAAATGTGAAAATGGAGCCAGAACAAACTGCACTGAACAGACACTATTTTTTGCAGTCTTCTGAACTGTAAGTACAGTAACTAAGTACTGAATTGGAAAAGGTAAAATGTGAAAATGGAGCCAGAACAAACAGGACTGAACAGACACTGGTTTTTGCAGTCTTGTGAACTGTAAGTACATAAGTACTTTTTAAAACTGCCATGTACTTTAGAGTTAAGCCTAAACCTTGGCCTTTCCGGGCTTTGAAAGCAGACAAATGTTGTGCTTAACAAACAGGAGCATTTCTGCTCTCTCTGTACCGATCCTATTTCTCTTTTCACTGATAACATTTGAAGCAGCAGAGAAGAGATGTTCACTATCCACGCTAGTACATGGAGCAGACAGGTACTTGCGTGCCACTGGGGCGAGGGCAGGGAAGCGGCTCATGTTGCTTTGCCAGTACTGCAGTGGGCTCATGTTTCGGGGGATGGTGGACTCCCTCAGGTAACCATGCACCTAAAAGAAATATAGACAAGTGTATGAATATACATCTCTGGCAAATCATCAGGAAATTATTATTCAACATTTGTATTCATGACACCAAATTAAATAAAATAACTGTTCATTCACCTACCCAATCACTGGCCAGCCCAGTAGACCCATTACAGACCTATCACTGAATTTTAGACTAGACAGGCTGCACATAACACAATTTTCAATATGGTTCACTTACTTCGTTACACTGGCTGCATAATAATCACCATAAACGAAAACTCACACAAACTTGCATTTGAAAGTTAGCTGACAAGTCTGTCAGTGATAGTCAAACAAAACCGCTGACTTTAATGGTAACCATCTAATCGTTCATTTAACATTACATTAGCTGCTAACATTTCAACGTGACTCCGTGTCTCAAATCGCACACTTGAACACTTCACTGTTTCAGTGCATAGTACATTCACACTGACAACCACAGCGAAACTACAGTCATCAATCTAAATGTTTGTTTGAGTTGGCGATTTAAACGATGGTTACGTCCGTCACCTCCGCCAAGTGTTATAAAGCAGTGATCCATTTGGGACAACACTGAACGTGGAAAATGCACAGTAAGTTCTCAGTGCACACTGTGCACTACATTGCAGTGCACTGACAGAAGTGCGCGATTTGAGACACAGCTGTGACTACTGCGGTCTGTAACCAGAAATGTTTATACTGCTTTACAATTTTATGTGCAAAGAGCCCAATGAGATGCACCCATGTTAGCCGTGGCGTGCACCAGCAATCCTAAAAGTTCAATAATAACTATGGACTGCAATTCTTCATTAGATTTGACCATCGATAAATGATCTGATCGCACAAAGAAATATGAAATACTTCATTTGAATAAAAGACTATTAAAAGATTCTGATTCAAATAGTAACCTAGCCTACCTGCAAACACGTTGGACCTGTTGCCTGTTCATCCTGCTCCTTTTCCTCCAGAATTTCATTGAACATGTCCAGGAACGAATGCCCTTCACTTGGCGTACACATCCTCTTTTTTTGTGGTTCACCTTCTAGCTCGGCATCTTCTGCCTTTGGTGTAGGCCCATCTGTGGCACTGGCGCTGGTCGTCACTGATGCTTCATCTTGTCCACTTCTTCTTTCTCTAGCTTGTTTTTCGCCACTTGCTTGAGATCTGTGTCAAAGTAGCGATCTTTATACCTGGGGTCCAGGATTGTTGCCAAGTAGTAGATTTGCTTGGAAAAAGTGGTTTCAAATCTCTTGTTCACGGCTTCAAGCAGTGCAGACTTGGTTGTTTTCACCCCACTGTCGGTTTCGGCTGTCTTGTTCAGAAAACGCTTGAGTGTCACAACAGACGGGATCACATCAGCAGCTGTAGCTGTATGTGAGTTAATCGCTCTTGTCGATTCTTCAAACGGTGCCAGGAGTCTGGTCATTTTCTTAATGAGACTCCACTGGTTTGTGTCGAGAGATACAGGCAGTCCGTGGTCAGAATCGTACATGACCAGTGCGTGCTTCTGTTCCAGGACAGATGTCATCATCAGGAATGTGCTATTCCAGTGCGTCGGGACGTCCTGTTGTAGCCTCTTGGTCTTCATTCCCATCTCTCTCTGGGTGTCTCTCAGCCGAGAGGTAGCAAGGGGGGAGCTTTTGAAATGTCCAATTAATTTTCTCGCTATAGTCAGAGTCAACGACGCTTCGCTGGCTTAGTACCGCATCGTGCATTGCTAACTGCCCCAGATGAGCCATACAGCCTACGCTTTTAACACCACACTCCTCCATCGCCTTCACCATGTTGCGTGCGTTGTCTCGAAGCACGACGTGCACATTTTCTTTCTGGATTCTCCATTCAGTAAGCATGCTGTCAAACGCACCGGCTATGGCGGTACCTGGAATAAAAGATTAAAAAAACCTGTTTAATTAAACACAAGGGTTGTTTGTATCGTTTGGGTCGTGTCTAGCTGAGCTACTCTAGTAGTAACTGGTAAGCAGATTACCATCCTCTGTTTGCTAGCAGCTAACATAAGCAGTCGTACACAATTATAACGTTGAAACAAGGTAATAACACACCTACCTGTATGCAAGCTGGGGAATTCTTGGGCATGTAACAAGGCTCTCTTCATCTCGAAGTTTTCATTGATCCACTGAGCCGTGAGACTCGACATGCTTGTTTGATTGAGGTCGGAACTCCAGATGTCCATTGTAAAACTGAAGTCATTGACATCGCTGTCGAGTAACTTGTGGACATGGGTGGCTACGATATCATGTAAGGCAGGCAGGGCGACATCCGCAAAGTAACGACAACTTGGCTTGTCATAGCGGGGCTCAGCGACCTCAAGCATGTTGCTGAATCCTTCGTCTTCCACTACTGAAAATGGTTGGTCATCAACAGCGATCATCTTTGTTATTGCCATGGTCAATGCCTGTTGTTTCGGGTGGTTCTTGTGGAATTTCTTGGTCTTTTCCAGCGCTTGATCTATGGGGCCGACTGGTGCAGCTGCCGTAGCGTTAGCAGCAGCTTTCTTCCACTGCTTGTTAGCATTAGCTAGTTTCTCATATTCTTTGTAGGCTTTGGGATGCTTGTTTTTTAAGTGGGTTATCAAATTGGTTGTATTGAACGATTTGACACAAACTCCCCCTCGCATCACCCGGCCCTCACACTCATTGCATACAGCATAGCGAGGATCCTCTTCAGACACTTTGAAGAACGCCCAGACAGACGACATCGTTGCTCCCTCATCAAAGTCAAACTGACTTTTTGACTGTTTTTGGCGCCTTGAGTATGTGACGTGTAAATGCGCTCGTTCAAAAACAAACATCCCCGCCCCCACACTCACATCTAAGTGCCCTAAAGGCCTCTGCATGCTCTTGTGACAAGGCTTTCGCAGACAGCTTTTCGCAGACAGTTGTAATTTATCGTTGAGCGGGGAGTAATAGGCGTGCGCGATGTTATTCACCGCCACAACGCAAGGGGGCGCGAAGTCGCGAAATCGCTAGGAGTAGTTGGTGGGTGTGGTTAGTGGAGTGTTTATCCTCCGGTTACTTATAATGACTAGAACTGGAGTCGTATAGATGTACGTACTTCCTCACTTCCTCGGTCAACCGCTCTTCGTGCTGCTCCATCTTCGCTCGTGTTTTTAAAAATGGTGGTCGTGAAAACAAAACAAACCGGGGAAGTGGAAGTGCGTGTACAGCGGATGTAGAGTGGACCAATCAGAGCCCTCTTGTCTGCGACACTGTCTGCGAGGCTTCTGCGGTGGTCACAATTTTTGGGAGGTGCGCGCAGAGCGTCTGCGAAGGTGGGGGGGCTACGCAGACGCTATCTGTGACGCTATCTGCGAGGACTGGGTTGTCAGCATAAATTGGCCTTAAGCCTACATACACGTCAAATACTCAGGAATGGTTATCGGCCTGTTCACATCGGCCCTATTTTGACATCGGAACGATACCGATGTGTAAAAAATGACCATATCGGCCGATGATATATCTGCGGCCGATATATTGTGCACCACTACTATAAAGTCAAACAGTACTCAGTGTGTTGAAAGGATTCTCAGTATGAGCATCCGAGTCATTTTTGATTTCAGTAGTTTTTAACTTCAGGTCTACAGGATCCAAGTGAAGAACTGAATATGGAATGAACACAGAGTAGATTGTCTGCAATAAGTGCAGTCTTTTAGGCTATGCAATGTGACTATCCATAGCAATCTACAGATGTCTCATGGAAACATTGAGGTCATCAGTGTGAGGCTGTCTTCAGCAGCAGTGAGCGATTCCCAGGTGAAGGAAGCTCCAAGAATTGCTGAGCATGTGTGATTATGCAGTTGACTGATTTATAGCTCTTTGTCTTCAATTCTTTGTCTTGTATTTTGACTTATGTTGCACCACAGGTCTTAGAAATGGTATTTCGACCTTACTGTATATGAACAGGCTGAGAAAAACACC
The DNA here is from genome assembly GCF_027579695.1 of Neoarius graeffei. Lineage (NCBI taxonomy): Eukaryota > Metazoa > Chordata > Actinopteri > Siluriformes > Ariidae > Neoarius > Neoarius graeffei. Next base: position 69,784,055 of record NC_083574.1, on the reverse strand, counting down.
TCTTGAATATCTTAAATCTTGTAGTTTTATTGCGGCTTTATATATTATCTCTGAAATGGACTGGCTTCCCACCCATGGTATATTCTTGCTTTGCATCCACTGGTCTAGGGATGGGCTCTGGATCCACCACAACCCTGAATATAATTAAGTGGTTACTGCAATTGACTGAATGAATTAGCGCTGCAACAGTTGGTCAGCGTAACAAATTGTTGATTATGAAAAATGATCAGAGTAGATTTTTACATTCATAGCATCATTCATTGAACCAACAACAGAAACATTCTAATGTAAGAGTGCATATTCCTGGTAGAATGTAATACAAGAGAGAGGCAGTAGGAGGCATCAACATTGGAGACAGCAGTAGCAATGTGAAATATATGATGTGAATGTGAATTATAAATATTTGTGAATTATTTGTGTAATAATGTGAATTATAAATATTTCACCACATAGCCCTGTTTACTAAACTGTTTTCAGGTGACCCAGAATGCTTTTGTTTATTTATATTAATTGAGAAAAGCAGTCTTTAGATGACAAATGGTGTTGCTATGACAGTGGGATTTTTTTTTTTTTAAACTAGTCCCTGTCTCAGTACTGCATATGCATTATCTAACCAAGTGAGATTTAAACTTCATAAAAATCTCATTCTCATCTCATCTCATTATCTCTAGCCAGTTACCAAACATTTCTGATTAGAATTTTAGAATTAGAAGCCTTTATCACATAGAATTTCACAGTGCTGTAATGTATTTCTCTGCATTTAGCCCATCTGAAGCCTTGAAAAATATACACACACACACACACACACACACACACACGTGCGCGCGCATACAGAGTGGTGGCGCCTGGGGATTTTTTTGAGAATTTGAAGCCTTTATTTAATGGCTCTGTGTTGCTATGGGAAACGGCATTCTTGTGAACCAGTTACATCTAGTTTCAGTGCAAATGGCGGCACCTTGGTAAGCCTATTTTTTAACAATATCATAACTTTTAAAATGGATAAATTATCTCATCTCATCTCATTATCTCTAGCCGCTTTATCCTTCTACAGGGTCGCAGGCAAGCTGGAGCCTATCCCAGCTGACTACGGGCGAAAGGCGGGGTACACCCTGGACAAGTCGCCAGGTCATCACAGGGCTGACACATAGACACAGACAACCATTCACACTCACATTCACACCTACGGTCAATTTAGAGTCACCAGTTAACCTAACCTGCATGTCTTTGGACTGTGGGGGAAACCGGAGCACCCGGAGGAAACCCACGCGGACACGGGGAGAATATGCAAACTCCACACAGAAAGGCCCTCGCCGGCCCCGGGGCTCGAACCCAGGACCTTCTTGCTGTGAGGCAACAGCGCTAACCACTACACCACCGTGCTGCCCTGGATAAATTATTTTATTTTTAATTTAAACATGCGGTGGGGCACATCAGAGCATATGCCGTGATCAGCAAACAGCATTTATTTTTGGGTTTTCTTTGACTTTAAAGCAAGGCACCCTTTTGAGTTCATAAAATTGGTGAAATTTAGTTGCCTCTGAAATTTGGTCATTGTGATGTATGTTTATTTCTGTAATATCTAAAAAAAAAAAACAGGCTGTGGCTGGGAAGTTATTTATTTTGAGGGCATTTCCTAGCAAATAATGTGCATGAAATCGCACACTTCGCGCACTCAAGCAGAGAGAGGAAGTCTGGTGTGCACATGCGCAAGTTTTCATTGACCAGGCACTGACCCAGTTATGTCATTTTGCCACGAGACGAGGCGCTAATCACAACTTTCGCATTGCAAGTTCAGTACTCAAGTTGTGACAGAAAATATGACCGAACCAATGGATCCTACATATCAAATACTGGTTAGTATGTTTCTCCCTATCGTAAATATTGTAATTAGTGAATAACATGCCGCAATTAGCCCAAGCATCTTTCTGATACTAACTTGAGCCTGGTCACTCATCTTGTTGAAGTCTGTTTTTCATTGAGTGTATTCTAGTCAATATTCATTAGTCATAACAAATTATGTATAGATTTCACAATGTAAATGTTATTCCTGTGCATGTGATGGTTTACATAGAAGGTCCTTTTTTTATCATTGCGATGGTGAAGACCGCTGAGTGAAAATGTGTGTAATTAGATTATACACCTATATTGCACCACTTCTGGTGAACAACCTCTTGATTCACTATCATACTGTGCAGTTTATTTCATTGAGCAAGACAGTATATGGCTCTTTTTCACTGTGGCAGTGGGGGTGTGGTCAAGCATCAGTTTGTGAATGGAGAGTGAGGCAGGGGAAGGTGCTGTGTGTGTGTGTGTGTGTGTGTGTGTGTGCGCGCGCACGCGTGCGTGCGTGCATGCATGCACGCGCATGCTGTGAGAAGGAGCAGGGATTGAGCATCGCTTTCCTTGGCTGAAATCACGTCAGTACAGTGGCACACAGTTCATTGTGAAACTGCTGAAAAGTGTGTTTTGTGTTAAGTGACATTGATCCCAGCTGCCTGTTACATTCATCTTTTTTGTGTTTGCTCATGTTTTTGCCAAACATATTGATCAGAAGTAATTGTTTTGAGAATACGAACCCTCTGTCTTTGTAATGCCACTAATAGACTTTCCTAAACTCGACTTTAGTATAACCTTGTGAATTTCCTGTATAACCCACCTGCTTCAGACATGAGCCTGAGGAGAGAAAAAAAAATCTCTAAAGTTTGATTAAAGGAGTGATAGGATATATCCCCAAAGCGTTTTAGCGTATCGGGGCCCGATACGCTTGCTCTGCCTGCCGATACGCTTTGTCGCTTTAGTTAAAATCCGATACACTTAGATTTATACCGATACGTTAAATTTCCTACCCACAAGTAACTAGATACATAGGAGAGCAAATAACAGATCCATTTACATATTGATTGATTGATATTTGTGTTAAACAAGTGGTCTTTTTTTCCAGTGTTTGTGTTGATCTGTCCGTGTGGTATGATGTAAACAAACTGTAATCTGTTGGCTATGTCAAGATCACATGTTCAAACCGTCCAATAAAAAATATCGAAAGAAAATGTCAGACATCCCAGAATTTTCCGATTCATTATAAGTGATCTCATTGGCTGCCGATGTTGTCCCCCACCAGACGGACAAAGCCAAATGATTTTAATCACAAAAGTGTATAGTGATGAGATTTGATTTTTTTTTTCTGCTGCCGCTTTGTGCGTCACTGAGCCCTCATGTACAGTGATTGCTTGTTCTCTTCATCATTTTACAACCACTGACAAATGCATTTCTGCCTCCTGACTTGTCGAATTTTATGCACCAGTCACAAAGCATCTTTTCGGTCTCTTCTCCTGTGTCATGACTTAGCCATGGGTCGCCATGACTCTTGATAGACGTATCTATGGACACGTTTTGAAGGCTTCCCCACCGTCATCTGCTCACTAGCCGTTTCCTCTTGCTGTACTTCTGTTTCAGTCCCAGTTGTTCCTTGTCCTTGCTCTTCTGGACTTTCACTTGTAGCAGCTGTCTAACTGTCATCTCCTCGACTAGCTGACTTGGAAAAATACTTGAACAAAGTGCTTTGACTTGCCCTGTTCATAAAACTCTGAGAAAGTTCCAGAAAACTTGAAATGTCATGATGCCGTAACAAGGCTCGGGGTTGGTAAATTTTCTGTCAATCAATATCCGAGGGTGATTTGCTGCCTATACCGCAAGCGTCTTTGGCACAAAATTAGGTAGCACGCTGCGCTACCTGGGTTTGTAAATGGGTTGTCCAGAACAAAATATGGTTGCGCAGCGCAACTGGGCAACCGGGTATTTCGAACACTGCATGATCTTTTAATAATTTGAGATATGGGGTTTAGGGGTACCCCCAAAATCCGGTGGTCATCAGAGGTGAAAAATGCACATTTTGCTGCCAAAGTAAAGGTCTCAGAGGCCTTTAGTAACTTTTTTTCAAGCAACGTTACCTACTACCATTGTAAACTCCTCGCAATTTTGTGCCTCTATCTGTCTGCATGAAGCACTTTTTCATCTTTTTCTAAAACGGGCAAACTTGGCTCTGGTAGGAATTTCAGAGGTCATTGATTTCTTAAGTACAGGGTGTTTTAAAAAAAATTGGCATTATTTGAGATGTAAATATCCCAGAAACTACATAGTCTAAGCAGATGAAACTGAACAGGCTTAATCTTGAGCAATATAAGATTTATTCCTTGAAATTTGAATGATAAATTCAAAGGTATGTGGATTCCATGAACAGTTTCACAAATTTTCAATATGTGGGATGCCTGAGACATGGCACATGTCAAGTCGGTAGTCCAGCTCCTGCCAAACATGCTGCAGCATGTCTTTGGTAAGTCTTTTCTGGTAACAGTACATTTTTAGAGAATTCTCTCAAAAGTGCACGCTGCATAGTCTTGTTCGAGTGTACTCTAACACACAAAACGCCTTTTCTTTTGCAGTGAATGGCATTTCTCTCCATAAAAAGATAAGGCCAAGAAAAAAAAGTGTGTTTCCGGTAACATGAAATACTAAAATAAGGTCGGTAGGTAGGAAAAAAAAAATTTTTTTTTCTTAATTTTTTTAAAAATTTTGTTTGAAAAAATTAACACAAGTAAACATCTTACAAAATAGTATTTTGGCACAGAATCCTTTATACCACACATCATAATAAAATAAAAGTGTTTTAAATCTTTAAACGAATAAAAAAAAATATCGCGAGAGTTCGAGTTATGATCTACGGAAGCGTATTGCTGCCACACTCAAAAAAAATTGGCTGAGAATCAAATAATTACGTGAAAAGATATTGTTAACAAAGTTATCACGTTTTTACAATATATTTATCATGTAATAACATCACGTAATTTCATGATACGAAATTATCACGTTATTTCATGATATTTTCATGTAATAATGTGAAAACACCTTATCAAGAAATAACGTGAAAATAACGTCCTAGGCTAGGCTACTTCCATTAAAAGCAGATGGCCTAGCCTAGCCTACTGTAGAACTTGGGTCGAGCAAAAACACCGAGCAAAAACATGGCTGAATCCTGAATGACTCCTATTTGTATAAATAGGGGACTACATAGGCGGCAAAACGTAGTGTTTTTCCCTGCCATGGAAGTGCACTTGTATACTGAAGAGGAAGCAATTTGCATTACAGCCTTGAATGAGGATTCAAAATGGCGGCTCGGCTCAGTTTTCCCTTCCTCCTTCAGTATACAAGTGCGCTTCCATGTTTATGCAGGAGGGCTGATCGAAGTGGTGAAACATTTTACTTTTTATCGTTTCTTTCACAACTTGAATGCGTTGAAACAAAAAATTATGACAAACTAACGCCGCTTACACTAAAATGTCGAGGGAAATTTGTAATAAAAACTTTACGGTCGGCAATTCCGACACGGAAATTCTCGATCGGTCGGGTTACCAGAGAAACACTTTTTTTTTTTTTTTTGGCCTAAAAACATAAAAATTTGACCTGTTTCCACACATGCTGTTAAAATTTAAGGTCAAATTTTAAATGAGAATTGGCAAAGTTGAACGAGAAATTGCAAGGTTATTAGATTTGTGAAATTATAAAAAATTTTTTGAAACACCCTATATTTTTGAAGCTTTTAAGTTGATCATATTGGTGCACACAGGTAAGTAGTTGAAACCTGTTTTTTAAGCCACCTAGGATTAAAACTTTTTTTTGAAAATATTTTGAATTAAAAACCCTTATGAGTCAGTTTAAACAAACGGAAAAAAAATCCACAAAAATAAAAATTTGGACTTTGCATAGCTTGATTAAAAATTGATTTATAAAGATACAAGGCTAAAATTTGGTGTCATGGTTAAACTGTTCCTGCTTAGTTTATTACAGTGACCAGATTTAGCTTATCAATAGTATTTTTTTTTTTGCAATTCATGTTTCAAATTCTTAAAAATCAAGACTTTTACCAAAAATTGATGCATTTGCATGACAGTAAAAAATAACTTTTTTTTATACTAGAAGATATGAACTCCAAACTTGGTATATTAGGATTTTTTTTCTTCCTGCAGCTATTTAAACAGTCAGATTGAGCTCATCTCCACCAGAAATAAAATGTATTGTCCCTTCAAGTGTCACTGTTTAATTGCACATTTTCCATACTAGTATTGATTCTAGCTACTGTATATCAGCAGTATACTCTTTAAACAAATAGTGAAAACTGAGCTTTAAGGCTGGCCAGATTGTCAACACTCCACATTCAACCATTAGTAGTGTTCAGAGGTGGACAATAATGAAGTACATTTACTTGAGTACTGTACTTAAGTATACTTTTTGAGTATCTGTACTTTACTTGAGTATTTTTTTTGGCAACTTATAACTTTAACTCCACTACATTTTAAAGACAAATATCGTACTTTTTACTCCACTACAATTCTATCAAGGTCCTCGTTACTAATGCCGCTTTTCCACTACCAACGTGGCTGAGTTGGGCTGAGCCGTGCCGTGCTGAGTTGGGCTGAGTCGAGCTGAGTGGGGCTGTTGGAGTTGCATTTCGACGACAACCACGCTGAACCGTGCTGGCTGGAAGTGGGTGGACACATTGGGTGGAGTTAGTGAAAGTGGGTGGACGTCACGTGATGTCATTAGGCGGCGCAAACAGTGACATCAGTGACCTTTTAAGCGGTAGTCTCATGACCCGGATAGTAAACAATAAACATGGAGGACATGGAGTCGTTAGTGTTGCTGGTCTTGGTGCTGTGGCTTGTTGTCACCGACAACGCCAACAGATACTGGCAAGAGCATATTGATGAGGTGAGGCGCATAAGGCTTCAGAAATTCTCGTAATTCTTCTTCCGGGTTTACGGTGTTTACAGATCCCAGCGTGCTCGCGGGGCGTGTGTGGGCATGTGAGGACACTCCTCCTCACCAATCAGTGCACAGGGGAGTGTCTCCTCACGCCCCTAGCCCCACTCGGCTCGGTTTGGCTCGCTTCAGCCCCACTCCAAAACCGTGCGAGTTTTGGGTGCTGAGTAGGGCTGAAGCGAGCTGAGTCGTGCTGCTCTAAGGTAGTCAAAACGCGAGCCGTGTCAGGCTGAAGTGAGCTGAAAAAGGGTAGTGGAAAAGGGCCATATGTAGTAGCTTTGAAAGTGGATGTTTTTTCTTTTCTTAAAAGTGATTTGTTTTTTTTGCAGGTGACGCTGAGACAGCCGATCAGTAATCATTAGGGTCACGTCCGTAGACTGTATAAAATCAAGTTCAGTGATTTTCTCAGCAGCATTATTTGAACACGATCATTTGATGGCAGAATGGAAGGAGGCGGTTCTTCTGGGGAATGCACGCACCCATGGCTTTACCTAGAACCCATGTTTCAGTTTTCTAAAAGTAATAAATAGTTGTTTTGTTTGCCTAAAACGAACATCATCACAGCCTACAAAAACTTGCTGTCCGACCTGAGGAAGCATATTGAGGTATATAAATCTTTTATTCCAAGAGAAAGCTTGTAATGAAGTTGTCTGTGCTTTAGAGCAGCCTTTCTCAACCAGGGTGCCATGGCACCCTGGGGTGCCATCTGGCTTCGTTAGGGGTGCGGTCAAAAATTTATATGTTCTAACATTGAAATAAATAAAATGAATTAAAATTCTAAAAAAACAATAGTTATACTAAGGCAGATCATCGCCGCCTCATGCGTCATCAAAATTTGTCTCACGGCCCCCTTTCCCATGTCACAACGTCACTGCTGGGGTCAGTGTATGGTCAGCGTGACTGCGTATATTTTATATGGGGGTGCCTTGAGAATTTGCATCCTTCTGAAGGGTGCCGTGACTGAAAAAAGGTTGAGAAACGCTGCTTTAGAGCTAGTGATAACGTTGCAATAGCTATGCAGTCTGGTTAGTCAAATGACTTTCTGTGGATTTGCCTGCTAAGTTGCCATCGCCTTGTCCAAGGCTAACGTTAACACACAGCTAGTTAACTTGGACACTGTTAGCATGTAAAAACAGAGTTACGCTAACATGAATAACGTTAACTTATCTGAAGTCCTTTCAGAAATGTTTTAGCATAATCTTGCCAAATAAACAAAATGTAGAAATCTTTATTTTCTAGTAACGTTAGCGACCCAATATGATTTGAGTTTGAAAAGAGTTTGCTAGCATGTCAGGTGGAGCTTCACTGACTAGTTAGCATACTGTTAAACCCCCGCGATTCCACTGGCAGATTCATATGTGCATGAATACATACAATTATGCATGTGCGCGCGCGCACACACGAGATCTGCGAGCTGGACAATATTGTACTAGAGCAGCGGCTACAATTATCGACACCTCAATGATCTTTTGGCCATTGCAAAAAGGACTTTCAATATGTAAATTGTGCATGAATAATTACTCAAATTTCCACTGGAAAAGAAAATAGTTGATTTCCAATTACTTAGCGTATCAGATCATGTGACACCATTCCACAAGTATTGATACCTTTGTCTACAGTTATCAACACATTCCACAATTATCGACATCCAGATGATTATTTATTAAAAAATTAATTGGTATGTGGTATTAAGTTAACAAAACATAATTTTTATTTAAAATTTGTTACATAGACTTTTATTTAGTACAAAATATCTTTCATATAAATATATCAACATCAGTGATTACATAAATGAGGAAGTAATTCTCATCTCATCTCATTATCTCTAGCCGCTTTATCCTGTTCTACAGGGTCACAGGCAAGCTGGAGCCTATCCCAGCTGACTACGGGCGAAAGGCGGGGTACACCCTGGACAAGTCGCCAGGTCATCACAGGGCCGACACACAGACAACCATTCACACTCTCATTCACACCTACGGTCAATTTAGTCACCAGTTAACCTAACCTGCATGTCTTTGAACTGTGGGGGAAACCGGAGCACCCGGAGGAAACCCACGCGGACACGGGGAGAACATGCAAACTCCACACAGAAAGGCCCTCGCCGGCCATGGGGCTCAAACCCGGACCTTCTAGCTGTGGGGCAACAGCGCTAACCGGGAAGTAATTCTAATGTTTGTAAACAAATGAACTGATAATGTTTAACCTGTGTCAGATCTTTTTGTCCCACTTTCTACCTACTTTCTAAGGATTTTCGTGGATCACGTTTTGTTAATCATTCGTTGTTTTGTATTAATTTCTAGTTTTGTAGTTTACCAATGAATGTTAACAGGTAATTGACATTGTAACCACATGAGAATCCAGGTCAAAGGTTACATGTCATTCCTTGAACCAAAATATAAAATGTCTACTGATCTTGTAATAGGTGGTAGATATTTACAACAAACTGCAAAAAAAAAAAAAATTCTGAATGGCATGTACAAATCTGAATCTTTCAAGCATGTAATTTTTTATATTCTAGGAATTTAATTCTGGTCTAATTCTATTTATTGCAGTAGGATTCCAAATACTCTAAGCATTCCATTCTGTTATGAATTAGAAAAAAAATTATAAATCATGGCACTTTTAAATTTTTTTTTAAGTTCCTCATCTACTTCAACAATGTTGCACAAAGATTGATCCATAACAGTTGGAAATGTCACGTAATTCCACAGGGTGTCGATAATGGTGGACACGAGTGAAAGTGATCACCATTACTGACACCTCATGTGACTTCTCAAATGCACGTTTAGATACAAAATGGCGACTGTCAAACGAGAGTAAGAAATTAAGTAGGTTTTGACAAGGATATCATGAAATATGACAGATTCTACCGTAACTGGATCCATTAACCACTTGCCCACAAAATAAGACATTTTTCTTGTCCTTTTTTCAGTAAGGTAATATTTTCAAGATTGAAAATATGGTATTTGGTCTTCTAAAACAGCACGTCATTTAAAAATACACTGAGTATATCAATAAAAGATTTTTAAAGAATAAAGTTCTATTTCTTTGACATATCTGACAGACGTAACTCCCATTTTAAAAATCCCTTTCATTATCCCTGTTGCTATCGTCAGTGAATTTCTGTCAGATGACCTGACGATAGACTCAGCCATTATGGATCTTTGGTAGTTATCATGTGGAAGCAGGCTTTATAATTTTTGGGTTTCAACAGATAGAGTTGAAATAGATTAACAGTGAAAAAACTATTTCATTCACGAGAGAAGCCCACAGTTATTTTTAAAAAATGCTATCATCAGTCTGTCAGTCAAATGCACCTGACGATAGCAAAATTCAAGCCCTCACCACGCACATGTTGACTGACGCAAAGAGGAAATTCTACTGCGCATGATTTTTGTGACAGCAGACATTTATTTCTGGGCAAGACTTGGAGTTCTGACAGCTAGGTTTCATCAAATAAATCAAGGTAAGATTTTCAGTCAGCTATCCTGACGATAGAAACATTGAGAATATATTTGTGCATTCATATTTAAATTTTTCTGGAGGAAAACTATCGGAAGTTGAGATAAATCAGAGCCACTTGCGACCCTTTCAGCCGACAGGCCATTTCAATGTGTTATTTCTCCGCAAAAGTGACACAGTCGTGTCTGTCGTCACTGTTCTGACAATTATTGTTGATATTTCAATTTTGAAAATAAATTTTATCTTCAATATTTTATTTTATTATTTGGTTCTAGTGATGAGGTATTTAATATTATTACTAAATTTGTCAGATTAATAATGTAAGAAACAGTTTTGTTGCTATTGTCATCTAGAATGTCTGTCAGAATATGATGGTAGACGTTAGTTTGTCTGTCAGATTTTGATGATAGAAACCGATGTGTTTCTGTTGTCATTTACCATGTCTGTCATGTCAGGCTTTTATTAATTAGTTACCAGGACTACTGTCCTAAAATTTACTGTGAATGTCCAAGACCCCAAATGCTACTAGAAAAACTTAATAGAATGATCAAAATAATCAATTCAGCAATTTAAGGAGATGGGACTTAACTGGCCTCTGTTATGGTAGAATCTGCCATATCAGTGAATTTGATCAATAAAAACATGTCTATGATCTTTCCACTATGCTTACCTGTGATGATGACGTCCAGGTTTTCCTCAAATTGCTGATCGTGCTTAAAAACAATTCCATCTCGGATAACGAGCTGTCATCAGATGACAAGATCGGGGGGGGTTGTTTTCTGGTTGATTTAATTCATGGTTTTCCCCAAAGCGTTTTAGCGTATCGGGCCCGATACGCTTGCTCTGCCTGCCGATACGCTTAGTCGCTTTAGTTAAAATCCGATACGCTTAGATTTATACCAATACGTTAAAATTTCCTACCCACAAGTAACTAGATACATCGGAGAGCAAATAACAGATCCAATTACATACTGATTGATATTTGTGTTAAACAAGCGGTCTTTTTTTTTTTTTCCCAATGTTTGTGTTGATTCTGTCAAAGTAATATGTCTGCATGGTATGATGTAAACAAACTGTAATCTGTTGGCTACGTCAAGATCACGTGTTCAAACCATCCAGTAAAAATATCGAAAGGAAACTTCAAACATCCCGGAAGTTTCCAATTCATTATAAGCGATCTCATTGGCTGCCGATGTTGTTCTGCAGCAGACAGACAAAGCCGACTGACTTTAATAAGCTAGGAGAAGACTCGCCGGACAATTTGATCCACATCAGCATGGATGACGGCGAGATGGACTATGAGAGGGTTGCCCAACATTGGGCCAAGCAAAAGCCAAGGAAAATTAATCTGCTTTAAAGGAGTAGAAAACTTAATTCATTAGTTTGGGTTTGCAGAAAGATTATGTACTTATAAACACTCTCATGAAGTGAAGTTGTCCAAATGTGTCAAATATAGCATAATTTCAAATAATCATCATAAGCATTTTTGGCAGTGTGATGTCCCTGGGATCCATTTAACAAAAGAAGGCTCCGGATTATTCTTTTGTTAAAGGCTCACAGTGACATCACACTGCCAAATATGCTTATCATTTATTATTCAAAATTATGCTACATTTGACACTTATTAACACAATCTCTTCATGAATGTTTTTATAAATGCATAATCTTTCTGCAAACTTAAATGTATGAATTAAGTTTTCTTTTCCTTTAAATATGTTTTAATCTTAATCTAGTTCATTTAATAAAGTGCCAAAATTTAAACTTTATAATATGCAGTTGCCTTACTTTTCTTTTCATTGCATCTTAGTTATACATATATTATGGTAATTGCATCAGAAACATTCTAAATCATTACAGTTATAGTAATACAGCGACTTATTTTAAGGTGGCAGTTCTTGGGTTCAGATCCCTTTGTGATCAACAGGAGGTCATGATGATCGATTATCTTCATTGGATTGCATAAGATGGAGCAAACCACTGTTCATATTTTCATGCACATTTTTGTTACAACACTACTTGATCATAGATAATTAAGTGCAAGGTATCCCCGTAGATTTTCAAATCTATCGTATACCTAAGTAATCTATAACAAAACAGTTTAACTTGCATGTTGAACTTTAAGGTGAAATTTCAAATGTGTATACATTAATACTATTTAGGTCAGAAATCATTGAAGCACTGTTAAAATCTATCCTATAATCATGTCTCTAAAACCTCTCAGAGACCCTGAAAATGCACCTGAGAGCATCTATTTTCAAAACATTTTCCGGGGGGGCATGCCCCCAGACCCCCCTAGTTTTGCTTTGCGCCGTTGGCGCTCAATTGTCTGTGTTTTATCATGCCAGAATTTAGGGCTTTCATTTTTTTCTGGGGAAAACATTGTAATTAACCAATAATAACTGTTGTAACTGAAACTTACCTTTTGTAAAAAAATTTTTTATTGGTAAATCTGAAAAGGTGCAGATAATTATGGACTGTTGATGATAATTGTACTCACTGCTCTAGTCAGTCACAACAAATTGCTGGAATTTTTTATTTTGATGTCAGATGATCTTGCCTTTTATTTATTTATTAAAATCTTGCTGAAAGTAGTGTTGCTGTTGGGCAGTTATTAAGTTAGAGTTGTGGACCTGGGTTTTAAGCAAGTTGGATTGTCACTTTTATTTTCTGAGCAAGCTTCCACTGTCTTCCTGATTTAACATACACATGCATGTATGTACATGCTGCCAGAGCTGTGTCAGAACACTACCAGCTGCTTTGTGGGGAGGAGACTGATTTAATGAGATTGATCACTTAATTACAAATTGCACCCAAGGGTGTACCCTGCCTTTCGCCCGTAGTCAGCTGGGATAGGCTCCAGCTTGCCTGCGACCCTGTAGAACAGGATAAAGCGGCTAGAGATAACGAGACGAGACGAGTTGTACTGCTGCGCACACTGTGTATCCTATGTATAGATGTTTTAGCAAGATAAAATGCACCCACATTTTACGATTCCGGAGATCGCTGAAGAAAGGGAACAACAATATCACGTGATCACTGTGGGGCATGTTTGACCTACTTTTAACCAAAACAAGTCGGCATGAGCAAACATGGCAGACTCCGCTCAACCGTCAGCTAAAATCCAGCGGAAAAGAAAAGGAAAATATGAAAGTAAACCAGATAGAAAGCATGCCAGAAAAGCAAAAGAAACCAAAAGGCTGTCCACAAGAATTTTTGTTAAGGGATAGATCGATCGCTGGAATCGACTGAAGGATGAAATGGGCGCGAAATCTTATGAATAATTTGCAGCGCTTGTCTTGGATTGGTGAGTCTGAGTAGAAGTTTTGAGTTCTACATCTAATGTTTTATCTTACAGAGAAAGACCTGCGACTCAAAACTCTGAGGTCAATACAGAGTCACAATGTTTTCCACGCATCACCATCTTGGTGTGACCCAGTTCCATAATTATGCTAATTAGTTCAAGCTCCTCGCATTCAACTGTTTCTCTGGGGCCATACTGTTTGGCTCCAAGACGTAGGATGTTCGGTTCCAAAACAGGGGAACGCGACCTTCAGCACATCAAAATGATCATGTTTCGTTCACATGATATTATTCTTGTGGGACGTAGGAAAATGGCATGCATAACAAAAAAAGTTTAAATTTCAGATGACTTTGCAGTCAGTACCTTTTTAACTTCTGTTTACTAGCAATAAGCATCAGCTTCCTTTTTTCAGAGATACTTCTTTCTTGTTCCTTGTGGTTAATGCGAAGTGTTGGTCCTTTTCTTGTTGAAAGCTGTAGAAGCCTACATCTTTCTTCAGCATCCTTTTTGACAAACCAAGAGGACATAACTGGTTTCTGGACATCATGTTTGAGAGTCCTATAATGAAGGGTGACATTGTGGTAGGTAAACATGTTATAGTCTAGATCCCCCAGATTTTGTTTTGTGAGCTGACAGTTCATGCTTTCTCTTAATGATTGGTCCTGGATATTGTAGTACTTCCCTTCTGGAAGAAAATCGTCTAACTAACATTTTGAGACTGCTGCAAAACCAGCAAACAACTTTTCTCGAGTCTGCTTCAGAAGTGCTGGGTTTTGAAATGTTGTAAGGGATGCCAGCACCTCTCCTCCATTGACTTCAAAGTTAGGGATGACTGATTTGTATTCCACCGTTAAGGGGTAACATCTTTGGAGTATTCTATGAGCTTGTTATGCATGGGAGTGATGAATTGGAAAAGGTTGAGTTATTGTGTATTACTCATAAAGAGCTTTCAGTATGGTCCAGTTACTATGTAGAAAGTGATGCCTACAGCAGTATACAGTGCATCGGATCTATTATGTTGGCAATCTGCTAGAACACTTTGGAGCTTCAGCTTAAGGTCGTCTTTGTACTTGGAGGGAAAAATTTGATGATTGTGGGTCTGTGGAAATAATAGAACTGCAGTGGCTTCAAGACGATTATTGAAATGATTACTCCTGCAACTCTTGATAGTGGAATTCATTCCAACAAGACTACAGTAGGCCTCCCATGCATCTCTGCATCCATTCTTTTCATCACCATGAGGACCTAACACATCACAATCTGTTCTAATATATTGGGCAACACACAACTCCACCGACCCCTTGAATGTTAGTAATGCATATTATCCTAATTTTCCATCTTGGGCAAGCTTGGTTTCAAGAGTCTTTAGAATCTTTCCACCTTCACTGTTCAGCCCAAGTAGAAAATTGGCATTACAATGCAGGAACTTCAAAGCTGATGAAATTCTCACCAAGGGTCTTGGAGCATTTGTTGCCTATAGCATGATTGAAGGAGTTCATTACAGAGGCATGGTCAGACAGAGCAAAAAGATGCTGGAGAAATTATTTAAAATATCCCTCAGTATCGATAGCATTTGTACTGTATATGTCTGCTATCTCTTGCAGAAGGTGGACAGCAACATCAAGTAGTGTTTCTGTCCTCTGTGTCTACCATAGAGTACCCCATGCTCATCTTGCTGCCAGCGGACAAGGTTACCTGATTTCCTACACATTTCCAATGATCCTGTGACGTGCCATCAGTATGTACAGTGCTCAGTGTAAATGAGTACACCCCCTTTGAAAAGTAACATTTTAAGCAATATCTCAATGAACACAATTCCCGAAGTGTTGACAAGACAAAGTTTAATATAACATCTGTTTAACTTTATAAAATGAAAGTAAGGTTAATAATATAACTTAGATTACACATTTTTTCAGTTTTACTCAAATTAGGGTGGTGCAAAAATGAGTACACCCCACAACAAAAACTACTACATCTAGTACTTTGTTTGGCCTCCATGATTTTTAATGACAGCACCAAGTCTTCTAGGCATGGAATGAACAAGTTGCTGACATTTTGCAACATCAATCTTTTTCCATTCTTCAACTATGACCTCTTTTAGTGACTGGATGCTGGATGGAGAGTGATGCTCAATTTGTCTCTTCAGAATTCCCCATAGGTGTTCGATTGGGTTCAGATCAGGAGACATACTTGGCCACTGAGTCACTTTCACCCTGTTCTTCTTCAGAAAGCCAGAAGTGGCCTTAGATGTGTGTTTAGTCATGTTGGAAAAGTGCATGATGACCAAGGGCACGGAGTGATGGTAGCATCTTCTCTTTCAGTACAGAGCAATACATCTGTGAATTCATGATGCCATCAATGAAATGCAGCTCCCTGACACCAGCAGCACTCATGCAGCCCCACATAAGGACACTGCCCCCACCATGTTGCATTGTAGGCACCATGCATTTTTCTCTGTATTCCTCACCTTTGCGATGCCATACAGTTTTGAAGCCATCAGTTCCAAAAACATTTATCTTGGTCTCCTCACTCCAGAGTATAGAGTCCCAGTTGTCTTCATCTTTGTCAGCATGGGCCCTGGCAAACTTTGTGCCTGGGCTTTAGGAGAGGCTTCTTTCGTGGACGGCATCCATGCATACCATTCCTCTGCAGTGTACGCCGTATTGTGTCATGGGAAATAGTCACCCCAGTTTGGCTTTCTACTTCTTTAGATAACTGCAGTGAACTTGTATGCCGATTGTCTTCAACCCTTCTCATCAGAAGACGCTCCTGTCGAGGTGTTAACTTCCGTGGACAACCTGGACGTCTCTGTGAGATGGTTGCAGCTCCATCTTTCTTAAATTTTTGTACCACTTTTGCTACAGTATTCTGACGGATAAGTAAAGCTTTGCTGAGCTTCTTGTAGCCTTCAACTTTGTGATGTAAAGAAATTTTGAGGAATTCTGAAGAGACAAGTTGAGCATCACTCTCCGTCCAGCATCCAGTCACCTAAAAGAGGTCATTGTTGAAGAATGGAAAAAGATTGATGTTGCAAAATGTCAGCAACTTGTTCATTCCATGCCTAGAAGACTTGGTGCCATCATTTAAAAATCATGGAGGCCATACAAAGTACTAGATGTAGTAGTTTTTGTTGTGGGGTGTACTCATTTTTGCACCACCCTAATTTGAGTAAAACTGAAAAAATGTGTAATCTAAGTTATATTATTAACCTTACTTTCATGTTATAAGTTAAACAGATGTTATATTAAACTTTGTCTTGTCAACATTTTGGAAATTGTGTTCATTGAGATATTGTTTAAAATGTTACTTTTCAAAGGGGGTGCACTCATTTACGCTGAACACTGTAGGTTGAAGGACTTGGTGATTGTAACATACATGTCAAGTTATACGGTTTCCCCGTATTTTGTACAGGAAAATGCAATTTTTTGGCTAATACGGCGTACACTGATTTTCATATGGGAAAATTACGTTTTGTGTCAGTGATATATATATTTTTTTAAAATTATTATTTTTTCCGTTACTCCGAGAATTTTCTTAGCATCCACCACTTATTTTTTTCAAACGCGCATGCCCAATGAAATCGAACTATTTTCGATTTATGTGGTTTTATAGTTGCACGTGGTTTTCTCGGTTATTTAAGTATATCGGCTCGAACTGCCCAGACTTCTGTGACGGCTGCAGAAGTTATATTCTGCCAATTTCTCGTGGAACACAACATGCCTCTGACTGTTGCAGACCATTTTTTTTTTCGCTAGCTGCGAAAAATGTTTCCCGATTCAAAGACTGCACAGGTAAGTTTTTTTTTGTTTTTTTTTTTTAAAGTTTTTACAGTGTGCATGTAGGAAAGCTTCCTCCATTATCATAATTTAGGGAGGCGATACTGGGAGTTGCCATTTATACAAAGGCAACTGTAGTTACCCGGTGATTTCTGGTTTCGCTTCCCTAAACATTTTAATTGCTGATAGACATTATATGTAGACACAGATGACCAACACCTGTTACTACCGTCAGTCGTCAGTAAAGTGGAAAAGTACTGAATGAAGAATAATGGTGGTACTGTAACAACCATTGGTAACCTGTCTCTAAAATGTGTAGTAGGGGATGGAAGCAATTTAACACCATCTACATGTTTGCCGTGCTCTGATTTTCTTTTATTGACAAGGAAAATAATAGATGTATATTGGGGAAAGGTCTTTGATGTAAAAACTGCTCTGGGTGTTGTCAGGTTTCCAATGCTGAAACAACTTGATACTGCTTTGCTGTGCTTCCCACATAGCAATGCAGATAGTGAGAGGGCTTTTTCATTGGTTAGGAAAATTCATACTGAGGAGAGAAAAAATATGGCTGTAGGCATGTTAACTGCATATCTGCAAATTAACTCTTTACCTCTTAAAGCAGTTTTTACAGCCTCCCTTGTACTGTGTATGTATATACTGTTCACCCTTAACATATTTACAAGAAAAAAAGTCTAAAGACAAGGTTTTGTTCATATCAGTTTTCTCCTTCATTATGTTGAAACAATCATGACATATCATACATTTTTGAAAAGAGGGGATGACACAGAATACAAAAGTCACTCAAAGTTATGTTTCAACATTCACCAACTCACAGGTAGTGCCTGAAAGGTGAGTAATACCTGTGTGAAAACCAATCTTCACATTTTACATGAAGAATTCATGTCAAATGGTGTACAATAAATGATTACTGCAACTTTACAAAGATGCTTTATATAACACTTCAAAATTCATAATTTTATCATAAATATTCACCTGGGATACCTGTAAAGGGTAAAATACATATGTAGAGGCAAATTCAGAGTGGTCATATGTCGTCATTAAGGGGTAAAGAGTTAAAATGAACTGTGATGAGGAGTGCTACAACTGCTACCTGAGGAGTACAACAACTGCTACCCAAGCAGTGATGATATAGCTAGTGCCAAATCTGCAACATCTTTGTACAACAAAGAACACTCCAAAAAGGAATAAGATTTAAATTCTTGTTGTAAATTACTGGGAAGATTTTCAGTTTAACTTCATAATTCATTAATATTTTCACTTATCCTTGTTTACATAATATACTTGATGTGGTTGTCATCTTTAGTTGGATCTAACACTGCTTGTGGTGTCAACACTTTTTTTCCCAAATGGACCTTTTACTCACCTTCATTTGCTGTTTGACATGATTATATATAATTTATTGCATGTAACCTACCATTTTAATTAACATACCTACTTAGTACTGCTGTTATATTTCAAGTAATTTTCTTTGGTGGAATGTAATATTGTAGGTGATGTCAACACTTGTCAAATAGAACTTTGTGTAATTTTTATGAACTATGTAATATTAATACATTTTATTTGCAAAATTTACATCAATAATTCTGGTATTACTGACGCAATGTATATTCAGTAATTAAGTTTATAGTTCAGTCATTCTCTTTAGTAGATAATTGTTTACTTGACTGTACGTAGTCCTTTTTAATTCAGTTGTTTTCTCTGGGATCTAAAATTTCTTTTTATTCAGTACATGCTTATTTGATCCCTTTAACTTGATCCAGTGTGATAAATATGCCTATTACAATAGGAGTGTATAATGTGGAATAAAACAATCGGTGCTTTGGATTATATATTGGAATTTTTTTCTCGTGTATAAGGGCTCATGGGTGTATGTAAGGGAAAAGTACAGATTTTGTAAGGGCATGGATAATTAAAGGTTGACATGTATGTTGTAATAGCCTCCCTAATGTGGTACTTGGCAAGCACATGTCCTGTATTTGCATATCTGAATGATATCCTCTCGGAGTACAAGTCTGACACATTCACATCCTTATGGAAAATATTGTTGGCTACACTGTGAATTACCCTTGAGCATTGATTGATTGATTTGCTTTATTCTGAACAGTAAAGAAGAAAGATCTCATCTCATTATCTCTAGCCGCTTTATCCTGTTCTACAGGGTCGCAGGCAAGCTGGAGCCTATCCCAGCTGACTACGGGCGAAAGACGGGGTACACCCTGGACAAGTCGCCAGGTCATCACAGGGCTGACACATAGACACAGACAACCATTCACACTCACATTCACACCTACGGTCAATTTAGAGTCACCAGTTAACCTAACCTGCATGTCTTTGGACTGTGGGGGAAACCGGAGCAAGAAGAAAGATATATAAATAAAATAAAAAATGCAATAATAAAAACATTGTCATAAACAAACAATAGCGTAGCCACAAGGCAGTGACATAATAATGTTCGGAAAGGATTAGGAAGAAGTAAATAACTTATCAAATCCTAACCCTCTATACCACTGCTAATCAAACGTTACTTTCCGCTATAATAAAAAATAAAAGCAACAAACAAAAAAGAAAACATACCAAGACCTACCAACATGGTATAATATCAACCAAATCAAATCATATACAGTGGTGCTTGAAAGTTTGTGAACCCTTTAGAATTTTCTATGTTTCTGGATAAATATGACCTAAAACATCATCAGATTTTCACACAAGTCCTAAAAGTAGATAAAGAGAACCCAGTTAAACAAATGAGACAAAAATATTATACTTGGTCATTTATTGAGGAAAATGATCCAATATTGCATATCGGTGAGTGGCAAAAGTATGTGAACCTTTACATTCAGTATCTGGTGTGACCCCTTTGTGCAGCAATACCTGCAGCTAAACATTTCCGGTAACTGTTGATCAGTCTTGCACACCAGCTTGGAGGAATTTTAGCCCATTCCTCCATACAGAACAGCTTCAACTGTGGGATGTTGGTGGGTTTCCTCACGTGAACTGCTCGCTTCAGGTCCTTCCACAACATTTCGATTGGATTAAGGTCAGGACTTTGACTTGGCCATTCCAAAACATTAATTTTTATTCTTCTTTAACCATTCTTTGGTAGAATGACTTGTGTGCTTAGGGTTGTTGTCTTGCTGCATGACCAACCTTCTCTTGAGATTCAGTTCATGGACAGATGTCCTGACATTTTCCTTTAGAATTTGCTGGTATAATTCAGAATTCATTGTTCCATCAATGATGGCAAGCCATCCTGGCCCAGATGCAGCAAAACAGGCCCAAACCATGATACTACCACCACCATGTTTCACAGATGGGATAAGGTTCTTATGCTGAAATGCAGTGTTTTTCCTTTCTCCAAACCTAATGCTTCTCATTTTAACCAAGAAGTTCTATTTTGGTCTCATCCATCCACAAAACATTTTTCCAATAGCCTTCTGGCTTGTCCACGTGATCTTTTAGCAAACTGCAGATGAGCAGCAATGTTCTTTTTGGAGAGCAGTGGCTTTCTCCTTGCAACCCTGCCATGCACATGATTGTTGTTCAGTGTTCTCCTGATGGTGGACTCGAGAACATTAACATTAGCCAATGTGAGGTGGGGTTTACATTAGACCGTATCAGCGGATCATCAGATTAACGTTTTTAAAACTATTAGCGTGCACACAGCAACGCCAATACACGATTCGCGTGCACACAGCAACGCCAATACACGGATACGCTCGGCTCCGCAGGCATCCTGCGCTCCAAATCACTCCGCCCTGAACAGCGAGTGCCTTCTGGAGGGTGCGCACTCCGGCCCTGCGCAGCTCACAGAGCGCGCTAGTGAAGTGCACGAGCAGTGATTCGGGACTGAGCCACTGTGTGTGAGATCCTAGTGCATATCGGGCATGCGTGTCACTTACCACTTGCAAGTGGAAGGATGGCAAGCCTAAAGACAATCATAACTACACAATGGGCAGTATTTGCAGTATTTTCATACTTTTATACTCTTTAATGAAAGGTGATACAAGGCAGAAGTCCGCGCCGTTTTTCAGCAGTCGCGCCACATGACCAACGCCAGCGAACCAGGAAGGTGGATGTCACAGTGACGTTGTCCAATGATGACGCCAGCTGGAGCTCAGCACAGCGTATCCGCGTATTCTCAATGTTTACACAGCACCGGAGCTGACACGATCTGGATTGAATACGTGAACCCTGGCGGATTCCCGTTTCCAGGCGTTTTAATGTAAATGGACAGTGCATCCGCGAAGAAAATGTGACCGATACGGTCTAATGTAAACTTGGCCTAAGAGAGGCCTTCAGTTGCTTAGAAGTTACCCTGGGGTCCTTTGTGACCTCGACGACTATTTACATGCCTTGCTCTCGGAGTGATCTTTGTTGGTCGACCACTCCTGGGGAGGGTAACAATGGTCTTGAATTTCCTCCATTTGTACACAATCTGTCTGACTGTGGATTGGTGGAGTCCAAACTCTTAAGAGAGGGTTTTGTAACCTTTTCCAGCCTGATGAGCATCAACAATACTTTTTCTGAGGTCCTCAGAAATCTCCTTTGTTCATGCTATGATACGCTTCCACAAACATGTGTTGTGAAGATCAGACTTTGATAGATCCCTGTTCTTTAAATAAAACAGGGTGCCCACTCGCATCTGATTGTCATCCCATTGATTGAAAACACCTGACTCTAATTTCACCTTGAAATCACTGGTTCATCCTAGAGGTTCACATACTTTTTGTCACTCACAGATATGTAATATTGGATCATTTTCCTCAATAAATAAATGACTAAGTATAATATTGTTGTCTCATTTGTTTAACTGGGTTCTCTTTATCTACTTTTAGGATTTGTGTGAAAATCTGATGTTGTTTTAGGTCATATTTATGCAGAAATATAGAAAATTCTAAAGGGTTCGCAAACTTTCAAGCTAGACTGGTACCAAAATTCAAAAAAGTGCTTATTTAAGGAGTTAAAGGCATTTTTTAGACAAAGTCGGCAAACAGTCTTATTTTGTCAATTTGGGTGTGCCAAATTCAAATCTGCAATATGCCGAGCTCTATCCGACCTCTGTTGACCTCTAGAGGTCATTGAACTTTGGGCCTGTAAACGTCTCAGCTGAACCCAGTTTCTCAGCTTTCTAAGGAATGAAATGTACTAAAATGATTAATGAAGTTAGCAAATGGCCTTGTTTGTTAAATGTTTGGGTGCTGAATTCATTTTTCATTTGTAAAACAACATATGACCTCTGGTAACCTCAAGGTCATTAAACTTGGCCTATAGGCCTATGCATTTAACGGCATTTTTAAACTGACTTTATTCCCCCAAAAAGAATATGAACAGACAAAAAAAAATAGAAAGGAACAAATACAACATTAAGTGCCAGTCCATGTACATGTGACTTACTTTTCACAATGAGGATGCCTAGGCGATCACCTTACATAACATTGCATAGCGGTTATTGTTTATACAAAGCTACTGAAAAAAGGACAGATTCAGCAGCATACAAAATGTGGGGGCATACAGGGTATACAGGTTAATCAGGGTTAGTATATATATGAGAGGTTTTTTTTCTTTGTTTTTTGTTTTAAACGGGGTAAAGCCTTTACAAAAAACAAACAACAAAGAAAAAAACTCTCATATGTACTAACCCTGATTAACCTGTATGCCCCCACATTTTGTATGCTGCTGAATCTGTCCTTTTTTCAGTAGCTTTGTATAAACAATAACCGCTAAATGTAATGCAATGTTATGTAAGGTGATCGCCTAGGCATTCTCATTGTGAAAAGTAAGTCACATGTACATGGACTGGCATTTAATATTGTATTTGTTCTTTTCTATTTGTTTTTTGTCTGTTCATATTCTTTTTGGGGGAGTAAAGTCAGTTTAAAAATGCCGTTAAATGCATAGGCCTATAGGCCACGTTTAATGACCTTGAGGTTATCAGAGGTCATATGTCGTTTAACAAATGAAAAATGAATTCAGCACCCAAACATTTAACAAACAAGACCATTTGCTAACTTCATTAATCATTTTAGTACATTTCATTCCTAAGAAAGCTGAGAAACTGGGTTCAGCTGAGACGTTTACAGGCCCAAAGTTCAATGACCTCTAGAGGTCAACAGAGGTCTGATAGAGCTCGGCATATTGCAGATTTGAATTCGGCACACCCAAATTGACAAAATAAGACTGTTTGCCGACTTTGTCTCCAAAATGCCTTTGGGTGTCACAATTCTGGATTTTGGTACCAGTCTAAGCACGTGTGTGTGTGTGTGTGTGTGTGTGTGTGTGTTTTTATATATACTTGTTATATACAACCCCGATTCCAAAAAAGTTGGGACAAAGTACAAATTGTAAATAAAAACGGAATGCAATGATGTGGAAGTTTCAAAATTCCATGTTTTATTCAGAATAGAACATAGATGACCTATCAAATGTTTAAACTGAGAAAATGTATCATTTAAAGAGAAAAATTAGGTGATTTTAAATTTCATGACAACACATCTCAAAAAAGTTGGGACAAGGCCATGTTTACCACTGTGAGACGTCCCCTTTTCTCTTTACAACAGTCTGTAAACGTCTGGGGACTGAGGAGACAAGTTGCTCAAGTTTAGGGATAGGAATGTTAACCCATTCTTGTCTAATGTAGGATTCTAGTTGCTCAACTGTCTTAGGTCTTTTTTGTCGTATCTTCCGTTTTATGATGCACCAAATGTTTTCTATGGGTGAAAGATCTGGACTGCAGGCTGGCCAGTTCAGTACCCGGACCCTTCTTCTACGCAGCCATGATGCTGTAATTGATGCAGCATGTGGTTTGGCATTGTCATGTTGGAAAATGCAAGGTCTTCTCTGAAAGAGACGTCGTCTGGATGGGAGCATATGTTGCTCTAGAACCTGGATATACCTTTCAGCATTGATGGTGTAAGCTGCCCATGCCACATGCACTAATGCAATGTGTGGCATAAATGTGCCTGATTTTTTTTTTTCTTTTAATCGATTTCACTCTTGTCATATTTACTGGGTCAAAACTACACATTGTAGGTTAAATTGCATATATTAAGCATCAAAATAACCAGTGGGTCTCCAGAAGCGAACTTTGAACTCATGAGCTAAGCGACTTTGTGAATATTTTTTCAGTTTTGAGAGCTTGTTTGAAATGTTTATAAAGCGCTTTCTGCTTACTCTGCGAGTATGAATGGAGAAAAGGGACAAATTAAATATTTCCTCATACCAGAAATATGGAAGGGAAAAGGGACAAACTAGCATAGGGTTAAATGCAACAATAGGCATGCAATAGATTATAAATGTAGAACTGACACGTTTGCCTGTGTTTGTGATGCTGACGAGTTGCCATCACATTATACAATATATTTAATATATATACATTATATTTTATTCAATTTTTTTTTATTTTTTTATTTAAAGTATCTTTCAGCAAGACAATGCCAAACCGCTTCCTGCACATATTATAGCTGCATGGCTCCATAACAAGAGAGTCTGGGTGCTAAACTGGCCTGCTTGCAGTCCAGACCTGACTTCCATTTAAAATATTTGGCGCACTATGAAGTGCAAAATACGACAAAGAAAACACCAAACTGTTGAGCAACTGAAATTGAATATCAGGCAAGAATGGGACAACGTTTTTTCTTTCAAAACTACAGCAGTTGGTCTCCTCAGCTCCCAAATGTTTACAGTTTTATTAAAAGTAGAGGTGACGCAACACAGTGGACAACATGCCCCTGACCCAACTTTTTAACAATGAGTTGCTCACATCAAATTCAAACGGAGCATATGTTTTTAAAAAAACAATTAAATTTCTCAGTTTCAGCATTTGATATGTTGTGTTTGTACTATTTCCAATGAAAAATAGGGTTTCCAAGATTTGTAAATTACAACATTAGTTTTTATTCACAGTTTACACAGTGTCCCGACTTTTTTGGAATTGGGGTTGTACCAAACAGGTGGGGTGTGTTGTGTTTTTTTCTTTTTTTGGGCATTCCACAGCTTTCCCATTCTTTTGTTGCCTTTATCCCAACGTTTTGGGAACATGTTGGAGACATCAAATTCAGAATGAATATATATTATTTACAAAAAAGTTTGTTTGAACATGAAATATCTTGTCAATGTATTCAAATACAGTATAACGAGCCTTCGGCTGGTGAGGAGGGTGGCATGTCACCCAGCAGGATTAAAAACGAGACCTGTTAAAGGGCGTAGGAGCTCCTCGCGAACCAACGGCTAACATGCAAAAATGGAGCCGGGGTCCCATTGTAGGTATCAGGTTTTCAGTACCACTGACTCTGATGGCAGCCTCTGCACCCAAAATCTCTCTCAGATGTACTGGCTGTGCCTTTCCTCTGACGCAGAGAGGTTCTGGGCGAGAGAAGCCCTTGATAAGCGATTAGGATCGCCCGAGGTAGCTTTCTAGTCCTGGCAGTGACCTTCCCACCAGCGTTGCTTAATCCAGTATTCGCAGAGGAAAGCTGCGACTGTAGTCACTTCTACTGCAGGAAACAAAAACCCAGAAAGAAGTAGTTACCGGTTATAAGCTAAGAGTTATGGTGATCTGCTCTGGTGCCAGGGATTGCTTTCGAGAGTGGGAAGGGTTATTTAATCCCATGATAGTTACCACCTGCTGAAGTAAAGTACTATTGGTCACCACCATGGCACTGACAGATGGGGTGGTCTGTCTTTGCCTAATTACCTCATCTAAGAAAAATTGTGCATTATTCTCCATGAGGAATGTTCGGACAATGACTACTGGAATGTCCACTGATTGTGATTTGGATAATGACCAGACTGATGCAAGGAAAACAGCTATAATTGACAGAGTTATCATGCTGGAAAGTTCGTATTGCTGGGCTTCAGGAGACCAGACTGGCAGGTTCTGGCTCTATTGGAGAATAAAACTATTCTTTCTTCTGGTTTGGGAGACCCGCAGACAAACAAAGACTCTATGGGACAGGTTTTGCTATCCATAACAGTCTTATACAATGCATACAATCTCCAGAGATAAGTGACAGGATCTCTTATGTGCGCTTCAACACCAAACAAGGAAAGATTTTGATTATTTCAGCTTATGCCCCAACGCTGAATGCTGATGAGACTTTGAAAGACTCATTCTACTGTCAAATTGAAACCTTTATCATAGGCTCACCTGAGAACAAGAAGATTGTCATTCTTGGTGACATGAACGTTTGGGTTGGCTCAGACCATGAAAATTGGCCTGACTGTCTGGGAAGATTTGGTGTTGGGAAAATGAACATGAGTGGTCAACGCCTTCTGGAATTCTGCTGTAGGAACAACTTGTACCTAACCAACACAATGTTCCCTGGTAAAGCCCACTGGAAGAAGACCTGGTGTCACCCAAGATCAAAGACTTGGCATCAATTCGATTTTGTAATTGTGAAAACGAAACACAAAGCTGAAGTTGACAACACCCGTACCTATCACAGCACTGATTGTGATTCAGACCACAGCCTTGTAGTCTCTTCGATGACCCTCACTCAGAAGCCTTTCCATCAAGCAACAAAGACATGCACTAAAATTAACATCATCCAAGCAAAGCTCCCAAAGGTCAGAGAAGAATACTGCATTAAGCTGGAGGCAAAACTAGCTGATATCCCAGAAGATCTACCTCTTGAAGATCACTGGAGTAGATTGAAGAACATAATCCATGATGTGGCTCTTGCTACATTCGGCTGACGAAAGGGACAAAATCCAGACTGGTTCAATCACTCACTCACTGAAATTCAACTTGTTCTGGAAGCCAAACAAGAAGCCTTGATAAGATGGAAAAACAGATCACCTCACAGAAATTTAAATACTTAGCGAGAGGCCAAGGCTGAAGCTCAAAGAATTGTCAGGCAATGTGCAAAAAAAGTACTGGGATGATCTTTGCTCCAGAATAGAGTGCACTAGAGACTCTCTGGCAATATAAAAGTAATGTATGAAGCTATCAAGACTGCTGTAGGACCATCCAAACAATCACGCAGCATCCTGAAAAAGAACGACGGCACCATCATACAAAATGGGGACGAAAAGCTTGACCGCTGGATCGAACACTACAGTGAGCTCTATAGTGCTGGAAGCAATGCCTGTGTGGAAACAATAGCAACCATCCCTCAGTCTGTTGTTCGAAGCCATTTGGATTCTGAACTTGACATTGAGGAAGTGATCACTACAATCCACTATCTTAAACAAGGGAAATCTGCAGGAATTTATGAAATCCCAGCCGAATTATTACAAGCTGGAATTCTTCCACTCGCTAATCAACTCCATCAACTGATTTTGAAATGCTGGTCATCCAAATCTGTCCCCCAAGACTTCAAAGACGCTAAGATAACCACACTTTACAAAAACAAGGGTGATGGAGGGGACTAATAATTACCGTGGGATCTCCCTGCTAAGCGTCACTGGCAAAGTGCTAGCTCGTATACTACTTAACTGATTACAATCTATAGCCGATGATGCATACCCAGAGTCACAATGTGGTTTCAGAGGTCAAAGATCCACCACAGACATGATAGTTACAGTTTGACAACTAGAGGAAAAGTCTAGACAACAAAGGCAACCACTGTATATAGCATTTGTAGATCTGACCAAAGCTTTTGACCTGGTAGACAGGGAGGCACTCTTCTTGATCCTAGGTAAAACTGGCTGCCCTCCGACACTACTGTCACTGATCAAATTCCTTCACAGCAACATGAACAGTCAAATACAGTATGATGGCGAGCTATCAGACCCGTTTCCCATTGACAAAGGGGTAAAACCAGGCTGCGTACTAGCACCCACCTTATTTGGTATATACTTTTCATTTGTTTTTAAACATGCTTACATTGGATTGGAAAGGAATGTTGGTGTCTCTCTATTGTATAGAGCTGATGGAAATTTCTTCAACCTGTCTCACTTTAAGGCCAAATCAAAAACTGAGGAATTTATCAGAGAATTACTGTATGCTGACGATGCCGCCCTCTGCACATCATCGCCTATGCAACTCCAAACACTACTAGACTGTTTTGTTGATCCTTGTAGCACCTTTGGATTGACAGTTAGTCTGAAAAAGACTGTCACTCTGTCACAGGCCCAACAACCATATCAATTTATGATCAGTGACATACCGCTAGTCAATGTAGATGAATTTACATATCTTGGATCAACAGTTACACATAACACAACTCTAGACAAGGAGATTTCAGTAAGACTTGGTAAAGCTTCCACAACTTTTGGAAGACTCTCCCAAATGAGTATGGAAAAATAAATCTCTCTCAATATGTACAAAAGTACGTGTATATGAGGCCTGTGTCCTCTGTATTCTTCTTTATGGAGCTGAATCCTGGCCCACTTATAGGCACCAGGAATCACACTTCAGAGCCTTCCACACAAGAAATCTCTGCACAATCATTGGGAAAACATGGAAAGACAAAAAGACTAACCAGGAACTCTTTGAAGCTACAAAGTCAGAACCTCTGTCTTCAAGGCTGAAGTTCATACGCCTCAGATGGCCTGGTCATGTTACTCGAATGCTCACCACTTGTGTACCACACAAGATACTCAGTGTGTTGAAGGAAGGAACTTGCCAGACAGGAAGACCAAGACTGCGCTTTAAAGATGTCCTGAAGAGGGACTTGAAAGATTTTTCTATCTATCCTGACACTTCAGCTGTTGTTGCATGTGATGGGGTTAAGTGGAGAAGCTCCATCTATAAGGGCCGATTATTGGATGCTGACAACAGCCTAGAGACACTCAGAAAACGAGAGAGAAGCGAAGAGTAGTGGAATGAAGGTCACTTCAGCATTGTCATCTGCAACAGATGCTTGCCAAACCAAACATAACGAGTACTGGTCCTTGAGTACTGGTCAGTATAATGATGACAACCCAACAAGTTTCAGTGGATCAAGACTTGTAGAAAGAGCAGAAGGTAATAATCTATTTCTATTAATCCTCTGGGGTCTGAGGGTATCTTCTGGCACACTAATGATTTTGGCATGCTCTGATTTTGTCAATTTCAACAAATCTAAGCAGTATTTTCAAAGTCATATGACTCCTTTTTTTTTGTATTCAGCACAAGTTCAGCTATGATGATATCTATGTAGTATGTCTGTCATGATTGTACTTAAAACAACAACAGATAAACGAAGATGTTGTAAAATGCAGTTTTAGAACTGTTTTGGAATGTGTGAAACCCCCCCCAAAAACATTACCTTACCCATTCTGTCAAACCGTTCCACTGAACACTCTGTGCCTTCATCAGAGCAAGACATCTGGTCTTCGTTCATCACGGATTCCGTGACGCCGCTGTCACAGTGCTTGGTTGGCGTGTCCTTCAATGATGCCCCGGAACCGGCAGCACGGACTGATCTCTCGATTGACGCCATCTTGCCATCAGAAACTTCTTTATCCGCTTTGTGACAGAAAAAAGAAGTCATCATCATCTGCCCCGGACAGTCTTTGACTTTCTTCCGTTTCGTGCCGCGGGATGACCTCTTTAAATCCTCGAGCGTTAACAAAAACAACTCGCGAACTACTTCTGTCAAAAGCTCCCGTGCCAGTGGGTGAAAGGTCATTCAGTCTTGAGAAATCTCACTCTACAAGTCAGCTGACCTTGTATGTAACCTATGTCAAATCTCGCAAGAGCAGCTGCGACAAGTAAACAACTAAACAACATGGTGCCTTGGTCTGGAAAACGCCAATTCGAATCATTTTTGCACCGTCTGGTGTATCTACTATGATTGGAATATTTTTGGAGTAATTATAACGCATTTGGTGATCAGACATATTGTCACGTGGTGTTGGGATGTTTTCATGGAGAAAAGATCGTTTTGAGAAAGATTGCATGTTGTGCAGTAGCATATAAGTGCATGGCGTAAGTGTGACTTGGGGTTCAATCGGCATTTTGGTAAGGGGGCGCACGCCGAGAGTAAGAGGGCGCAGCGCCCCTGTTCCCTGGTTTAGACGAAAGCATGTGGTGCTAAGGCACGCATTAAGGGAGCTACTAATTTCTTTGATACTTTGGTAGACTGTCGACAGGGTGCTTTGGAATCTCTGTTTATATTTAATATCTACATGGATTTTGTTGTTCGAGTTGCACATTATGAAATATCAAAGATATACCCAGAGACAGGCTTTAAGATTGTATATTGCATTCCAAACAAAATATCATCAAGAGTTGGGGGCGTCGTGGCTCAGGTGGTTAAGGCGCCATACCATGAATGCGGGCGACCCGGGTTCGATTCCGGCCCGATGTCATTTCCCGATCCCTTCCCGTCTCTCTCTCCCGCTCATTTCCTGTCTCTACACTGTCCTATCCAATAAAGGTGCAAAAAGCCCAAAAAAATATCTTTAAAAAAAAAAAAAATATCATCAAGAGAACTTCGCAGAAAAGCACCAGCAACAGGAAAAAATCGAATAACAGAGAACTACTATCTGATGATGGCCAGGCCATCTTTGCTGAATCCATTGAAGAACTGCAAAAAATCTTTCAAATCTTTGGTGAAACCTATAGCCATTTTGGACTACAGATGTCCTATTTTATGGCTTTCAATGTTGATGAAGAATCGCAAGAGCCTGGTACGTCTTGCTGGCAACAAGATCAAGAATGTCTGCAGTTTTAAATATCTTGGGTACACTGTTGTGAACTCCAAGGACAATTTGCAGTCCATTGGTGCTAGGCTCAGTGCAGCATTTCAAAAATGGAATGAATTAAAACATTACACATTTCGCAAATTCAGTCTAATGACAGTAAATATCACAAAAATTTAACTTCATAAAAATACAACCTTGAACCATTAAATTTCTAAATGTCAATATACTTGAATATACATTTCAGTTATATGTGAATAAAGTAAAATCAGTTTTTCTGTTACGGTTGCGGCACACAGACGCAGTATAATGTTTGGGTAACAAACATTCATGCCTATTACAGACATGATCATCAGTTTTTGTTTGTTCCTGTCAGTGACCTTGCATCTCTACAATAATTTTAAAGTTAAATCTTGCTAAAATCTATTTTTTTTCTTGAACCTTTTGAACAGTAAAACTGCAAATATCAAACTGTAACAATTGTTTTAAATGACAGGATCAAAATCTTATTAATATTCCCAACTTAACATTTAAATAAGCACAATGCATGTATTTAAACAACAAACTCATGTATTTTACAAAGTCAACATTTTAATACGTTAATTTTTAAAGATTAGTTCTAAGGAAATGTGAAAAAAATACTGCAACTATCAGGGCTCGAAATTCATGGTGGTCCGGTCGCCCGAGGTGACTTAATTTGTCATTTGGCGGGTAATTCCTGTCACTAGCCAGCCCGGCTGGCTAGTTGAAAATAAAATAAAAAATATATATGAAGCGAAGATTCAGACTAGGGCTGTGCGATATATCGAATATACTCGATATATCTCTGAAAATTTTGTGTGAGATGCATTTAATTATTATATCGTAACTATTGAGTATTTTATGGTCATCTGCCAACTTGCGTTTGTTTCGTGTTTGTTGCATTTGTTTAAAACCTTTTCTGGTGGTTTTCTCCCTGTCCCTCAGGCAGTAACGTGAGAGGCTGCCTAAGCGTAAAAAACAAAACAATAACGTCACGCACTCACCAACCAATCCCGGGCGACATCTCGGTGCTGAAAGGAACTTGCGGGAAGATTTCCTAGTTTCGGTTTACAGCGCTGACTCAGTTCGTGCAATCGCTGGTGTTGCATAGGCTACCGTGTAAGCTCTGTCAATTTCAGCAACAAATTAAAAATGGAAGCGGACGAATTGGTTCCTCAAAGAACTAGTAAGGGGTCAGTCATCTGGCATTTTTTTGTTTGTTTTTTTTGGATATCGCGAGGAGGACGTGGAACAGCAAATGCCAATTTGTAAAGTGTGCAAAAAAACCAGTATCAAAATACTCGGGTCTTGAAATAAATGCACATTAGTCATGAACAATGGTAACTACTCCCTTTTGTGTTATTTTTGACAGAAGTAAAATTCATACATGAACAAATTTTGGCGAGTTGATTTTCTGTTTGGCTAGTTACTTTGGAAGGTAACTAGTCCGGCTGGCTGGTGAAAAAATATATGAATTTCGAGCCCTGACTATGGTTGTGACTCCATAAGTAGTTATTGTAGCGGAGCTTTCACGCGGAGCTCCATACTTAAGAAAATATGGTAACTCATTGAGTTGATTTTTTTCGTGGGGACACAGGGATCCCAGCCGTGTACGTCTGTCCGTCCATGCCCCTCGTGATTCTGATTGGCTGCTTGATTTTGGTGGGAACTAGAAGTGCGAGCGCGCCCACATAACTTACAGTGGTGCTTGAAAGTTTGTGAACCCTTTAGAATTTTCTATATTTCTGCATAAATATGACCTAAAACAACATCAGATTTTCAGACAAGTCCTAAAAGTAGATAAAAAGAACCCAGTTAAACAAATGAGACAAAAATATTATACTTGTATTTATTTATTGAGAAAAATGATCCAATATTACATATATGTGAGTGGCAAAAGTATATGAACCTTTGCTTTCAGTATCTGGTGTGACCCCCTTGTGCAGCAATAACTGCAACTAAACATTTGCGGTAACTGTTGATCAGTCCTGCACACCGGCTTGGAGGATTTTTAGCCCATTCCTCCGTACAGAACAGCTTCAGCTGTGGGATGTTGGTGGGTTTCCTCACATGAACTGCTCGCTTCAGGTCCTTCCACAACATTTCGATTGGATTAAGGTCAGGACTTTGGCTTGGCCATTCGAAAACATTAACTTAATTCTTCTTTAACCGTTCTTTGGTAGAATGACTTGTGTGCTTAGAATCAGAATCCGTTTTATTGGCCAAGTATACTTGCATACACAAGGAACTTGACTTCGGTAGGTGTTAACTCTCTATACACTTAACAGTAGACATTTAGTAGACAAATAATAATATAGACATATATGCTGTCCAATAGAGGCAACAATATACATATAGGCACATATCAACATAATGTACAAATAATACAATAAACAAATAAAACACAAGTTAAGACATAAATTAGACCTAAATTACAGGCCAAGTGGTGGGTGTGGAATGTAAAGTGCAACTAATAGTGCAGTGTAGTATAATAGTGTAGTGTGCAGGATGCATATAGGAATGGTAAGTATGCAGTAGAAATTCAAGCATCTCGTAGCATCCACAACAAAATCTCTCTCTCTCTCTCTCACACACACACACACACACACACACACACACACACACACACACACACAATCAAATACACACAAACACTGTCCTGTCAAGGTTGCCATGATCGTGGACACCTCAACAGGCACTGGCAGAAGTGGGTGGATGGCCAAGTGGGGATGACCCACTTATCCACAGTTCAGGAGAGTGATGGCAGTGGGAAAGAAGCTGTTCTTGTGTCTGCTTGTTTTGGGGCACAGGGATCTGTAGCGCCTGCCAGAGGGAAGGAGATTGAAGAGTGTGTGCAGGATGTGTGGGGTCTTTGATGATGTTCTCTGCCCGCTTCCTGGTCCTCCCATTGTACAGGTCCTGAAGGGAGGGCAGAGGGGCACCAATGATCTTTTCTGCTGACCGGATTGTGCATTGTAGTCTGTGCTTGTCCTGTTTTGTGGCTGCTCCAAACCAAACTGTGATGGATGAGCAGAGGATGGATTCAATGACGGCAGTGTAGAAGATGATCAAAATCTTTTGTGGAAGGCCATGTTTCTGCAGTTGTCATAGAAAGTACATCCTCTGCTGGGCCTTTTTAAGGATGGTGTTGATGTTGGACTCCCACTTCAGATCCTGGGAGATGATGGATCCCAGAAACTTGAGAGACCACATGTGACACAGGGCTGTTGGATATTGTGTGTGTGTGGGGGGGCAGCACTGTGGGGTACTTCCTGAAGTCCACAACCATCTCCACAGTCTTTAGAGTGTTTAGCTCTAGATTGTTTTGACTGCACCAGACCACCAACCTATCAACCTCTTGCCAATATGCAGACTCGTCACCATCCTGGATGAGCCCAATGACAGTGGTGTCGTCTGCAAACTTTAGGAGCTTGACAGCTGGGTCTTTAGAAGTGCAGTCATTTGTGTAGAGGGAGAAGAGCAGTGGGGAAAGGACACACCCCTGTGGAGCACCAATGCTGATTGTCCTGGTTCCAGATGTGACGTCTCCCAGCTGCACATGCTGACTCCTGTCAGTCAGGAAGCTGGAGATCCACTGACAGATGGCAGGAGATACAGTGAGCTGAGAGAGTTTGGCAGTGAGGATTTCAGGTATGATGGTGTTGAACGCCGAGCTGAAGTCCACAAGCAGGATCCTAGTATAGGCCCCTGGTTGGTCAAGGTGTTGCAGAATGAAATGCAGCCCCATGTTCACTGCATCGTCCACTGACCTATTTGCCCTGTAGGCAAACTGCAGGGGGTCCAGCTGGTGACCTGTGATGTTTTTGAGGTGAGTCAATACCAGGTGTTCAAAGGACTTCATGGCGACTGAGGTCAGGGCCACAGGTCTGTAGTCATTCAGTCCAGTGATGGAGGGTTTCTTGGGAACTGGGATGATGGTGGAGCTTTTGAAGCATGAGGGGACTTTGCACAGTTCCAGTGATGTGTTGAAGATGTGTGTGAAGATTGGAGCCAGCTGGACTGCACAGGTCCTGAGACAGGAGGGTGATACTCCATCAGGGCCTGGAGCTTTATGAACTTTCGGTCTCTAAGGCCAAGTTTACATTAGACCGTATCTGTCTCGTTTTCTTCGCGGATGCACTGTCCGTTTACATTAAACCACCTGGAAACGCCGGGAAACGGGAATCCGCCAGGGTCCATGTATTCAATCCAGATCGTGTCCGCTCCGGTGCTGTGTAAACATTGAGATACGCGGATACGCTGTGCTGAGCTCATTGGACAATGTCGTCATTGGACAACGTCACTGTGACATCCACCTTCCTGATTCGCTGGCGTTGGTCATGTGACGCGACTGCTGAAAAACGGCGCGGACTTCCGCCTTGTATCACCTTTCATTAAAGAGTATAAAAGTATGAAAATACTGATGCAAATACTGCCATCCTTCCACTTGCAAGTGGTAAGTGATATGCGCTGGGATCACACACACAGCGGCTCGGTCCCGAAAACACTGCTAGTGTGCTTCACTCGCGCGCTCTGTGAGCTGCACAGGGCCGGAGTGCGCACCCTCCAGAGGGCACTCGCTGTTCAGGGCGGAGTGATTTGGAGCGCAGGATGCCTGCGGAGCCGAGCGTATCCGTGTATTGGTGTTGCTGTATGCACGCAAATCGTGTATTGGTGTTGCTGTGTGCACACTAATCGTTTTAAAAACGTTAATCTGATGATCCGCTGATGCGGTCTAATGTAAACATGGGCTAAAAGAGGCAGCAGACATCCTGTTCGCATATGATTAGTGTGGATGGGGGTTCGGGGGGGTAGCCAGGTGAATGGTGGGGACTGCAGTTGGTCTGGGGTGGGGGAGGGGTGTTAATGTCTCCCTTTCAAATCTGTAGTAAAAAGCATTCAGGTCATCAGCAAGGCCATTGTTAGCCTCAGCAGTGGGAGATGGTCTCTTGTAGTTGGTGAGGTCTTGAAGGCCTCTCTACAATGCTGAAGAGTCATTAGCTAGAACCGGTGCTTCAGCTTTTCAGAGTAATTTATTTATTTATTTATTTATTTATTTAGCTGCTCTGATCTCTTTGGTCAGTGTATTTCTGAGTTTTTTGTGCAGAGTCATGTCTCCATTGTTGAAGGCCTCCTCCTTTGCCTGGCGGAGCTGACTCAGTTTAGCAGTGAAACATGCCTTGTTGTTGAAGATGCGGAAAGTCTTTGTTGGCACGCACACTTCCTCGCAAAAACTAATGTAGGATGTCAGTGTCAGTAAGGTGGTGTTTACATTAGACAACGGACACGATCATGATCAGCGGATCATCAGATTAACGTTTTTAAAACTATTCGCGTGCACACAGCAACGCCAATACACGATTCGCGTGCACACAGCAACGCCAATACACGGATACGCTCGGCTCCGCAGGCATCCTGCGCTCCAAATCACTCTGCCCTGAACAGCGAGTGCCCTCTGGAGGGTGCGCACTCCGGCCCTGCGCAGCTTACAGAGCGCGCGAGTGACGTGCACGAGCAGTGATTCGGGACAAATAGCAGGAAGTGAAAGTCCGCACCGTTTTTCAGCAGTCGCATCACATGACCAACGTGGCATGACCAACGCCAGCGAATCAGGAAGGTGGATGTCACAGTGACGTTGTCCAATGACGACGTCAGCTAGAGCTCAGCACTGCGTTTCCTCATTCCTCAATGTTTACACAGCACTGGATCAGATATGAACTGGGTTGAATACGTGGGCCCTGGCAGATTCAAGTTGTTCCGCCTGTGGAGTCATTTCCCGGCGTTTTAATGTGCTCGGACAGTGCATCCGCGACGAAAACGAGACGGATACGGTCTAATGTAAACACCACCTAAGTTTGTCCAGGTCAGCTGTGGCATCTTCAAAAACACTCCAATCTGTACAGTCAAAACAGTCCCTCAGTTCGTCCTTTGCCTCATTAGTCCACTTCATTGTTCTGATTGCAGGCTTTACAGATTTTAATTTGTGCTTGTAAGTGGGAATGAGGTGAACTAAGCAATGATCAGAGCAGCCTAGAGCCGCACGGGGGACAGAGTGGTATGCCCCTTTTAAGAACTGTGTAGCAGTGAGCCAAGGTGTTATTGTCTCTGGTGGGACAGTCAGCGTGTTTTCTGAATTTTGGTAGTTCATGGTTCAATTTAGCTCTGTTAAAGTCTCCCATAATAATGAGCAATGAGTCCGGATATTTATGCTCTGAGAAGTTTACCTGATTGGCGAGAGCTTGCAGAGCATCCCTCACGTCAGCTTGTGGTGGAATGTACACGCCGACCAGAATGAATGAGCAAAATTCTCGCGGTGAATAGAATGGTTTGCAGTTCAAAAAAAGTGATTCGAAGTTTGGGCTACAGTGTTTACTGAGAACTGTAACATCTGTACACCAACCTTCGTTTATGTAGAAGCAAATTCCTCCACCTTTCGTCTTTCCTGATGGCTCTTTTTGCTGATCTGCGCGGTGTAAACCGAACCCAGGAAGATGTAGTCCATTGTCCGGGATGAGTTCACTGAGCCAGGTTTCGGTGAAGCAGAGGGCAGCAGATGGAGCAAAGTACCTGTTCGCCTTGTTCAGAAGAAGCAGCTCATCTATCTTGTTAGGTAGGGACCGACCGTTCGCCGGGTGCATTGCTGGAAGAGGCATACGAAATCCTCGTTTGCGAAGTCGCACGAGTGCACCGGCACGTTTCCTTCGCCTGCGGCATCTTCTCCCACAGACAGCAGCTGCTCCTCCGACCAGAAGTTCCAGAAAACTTTCCGGATAGATGAAATTAGGTAAAATTCTTTCTGGAGTTTGATGCTTGATAGAAAATAATTCCTCTCGACGAAAAATAATCTGGTTTGCATGGCTGGTCTTCATGAAAATAAACAAAAACAACACAAATAGGAGAGAGCGATGTACCGAGGCTGCCATCTGCGGTGCCATCTTGGATTTGGATCCTAGGGTCATTGTCTTGCTGCATGACTCACATTCTCTTGATATTCAGTTCATGGACAGATGTCCTGACATTTTCCTTTAGAATTCTCTGGTATAATTCAGAATTCATTGTTCCATCAATGATGGCAAGCCGTCCTGGCCCAGATGCAGCAAAACGGGCCCAAACCATGATACTACCACCACCATGTTTCACAGATGGGATAAGGTTCTTATGCTGAAATGCAGTGTTTTCCTTTCTCCAAACATAATGCTTCTCATTGAAACCAAAAAGTTCTATTTTGGTCTCATCCATCCACAAAACATTTTTCCAATAGCCTTCTGGCTTGTCCACATGATCTTTAGCAAACTGCAAACAAGCAGCAATGTTCTTTTTGGAGAGCAGTGGCTTTCTCCTTGCAACCCTGCCATGCACACGATTGTTGTTCAGTGTTCTCTTGATGGTGGACTCATTAACGTTAGCCAGTGTGAGAGAGGCCTTCAGTGGCTTAGGTGGGGTTTACATTAGACCGTATCAGCGGATCATCAGATTAACGTTTTTAAAACGATTAGTGTGCACACAGCAACGCCAATACACGGATACGCTCGGCTCCGCAGGCAGTCTGCGCTCCAAATCACTCCGCCCTGAACAGCGAGTGCCCTCTGGAGGGTGCGCACTCCGGCCCTGCACAGCTCACAGAGCGCGCGAGTGAAGCGCACGAGCAGTGATTCGGGACTGAGCCGCTGTGTGTGTGATCCCAGTGCATATCGGGCATGCGTGTCACTTACCACTTGCAAGTGGAAGGATGGCAAGCCTAAAGACAATCATAACTACACAATGGGCAGTATTTGCATCAGTATTTGCAGTATTTTCATACTTTTATACTCTTTAATGAAAGTTGATACAAGGCGGAAGTCCGCGCCGTTTTTCAGCAGTCGCGTCACATGACCAACGCCAGCGAATCAGGAAGGTGGATGTCACAGTGACGTTGTCCAATGACGACGCCAGCTAGAGCTCAGCACAGCGTATCCGCGTATTCTCAATGTTTACACAGCACCGGACCAGACACGATCTGGATTGAATACGTGGACCCTGGCGGATTCCCGTTTCCCGGCGTTTCCAGGCGTTTTAATGTAAACGGACAGTGCATCCGCGAAGAAAACGAGACAGATACGGTCTAATGTAAACTTGGCCTTAGAAGTTACCCTGGGGTCCTTTGTGACCTCGCTGACTATTAAACGCCTTGCTCTTGGAGTGATCTTTGTTGGTCGACCACTCCTGGGGAGGGTAACAATGGTCTTGAATTTCCTCCATTTGTACACAATCTGTCTGACTGTGGATTGGTGGAGTCCAAACTCTTTAGAGATGGTTTTGTAACCTTTTCCAACCTGATGAGCATCAACAATGCTTTTTCTGAGGTCCTCAGAAATCTCCTTTGTTTGTGCCATGATGCGCTTCCACAAACGTGTTGTGAAGATCAGACTTTGATAGATCCCTGTTCTTTAAATAAAACAGGGTGCCCACTCACACCTGATTTGTCATCCTATTGATTATAAAAACACCCGACTCTAATTTCACCTTCAAATTAACTGCTAATCCTAGAGGTTCACATACTTTTGCCACTCACAGATATGTAATATTGGCTCATTTTCTTCAATAAATAAATGACCAAGTATAATATTTTTGTCTCATTTATTTAACTGGGTTCTCTTTATCTACTTTTAGGACTTGTGTGAAAATCTGATGTTGTTTTACGTCATATTTATGCAGAAATGCAGAAAATTCTAAAGGGTTCAGAAACTTTCAAGCACCACTGTATTTTTGTCTACAGATAATTTCATATTTATCAGGTTTTTCCACCGAGAACAACTCAAACAGCGCAACAGAATAATAATTGCTTTTACAAACTTGAAAACAAACTTTAAAAAGATGTCAGAACAAGTTAACCAAGGAGAGAAAGCTGAAGTCAAAACCGGGAAAAAAGAGAGAGAGAGTTTTTACAGAGGGAGAAAAGGAAAGAAGACGTGAAAGAGCTAGAGAAATGCGAAGAAATCTTTCACAAGAAAAGCGACAAGCTGAAAGAGAGAGGAAAAAGTGTAAAAAATGAATTAATAGAAATGATGAGTTGTAGGAATTTAATTCTAAATAGTGATGTTGATTTTGAAATCACTGTGAAATCCTTCAGGATCTGACAAGTTGACCTGAATCCAGTCAGTGTTTTCATGAATCGTGTATCTTTTGTTTTCAAAACATTTTGCTATAAATCCCTAAAGCACACTGTGTAGTTTATAGTAATAAAAAGAATAATATACATGTGAGTTTGGAGAAATTAATCTTCTCGTGATAAAATTGAAACACATCAAAGTACATCATCCGTTGCATGTTTGTTTTCATTTGAATGGAAGCGCCGCTATTAGGTAGTACCTAATTTTATATTATCTTTATAGCTGCCACATAGGGATCTATGAAG
This sequence comes from Neoarius graeffei, assembly GCF_027579695.1. Lineage (NCBI taxonomy): Eukaryota > Metazoa > Chordata > Actinopteri > Siluriformes > Ariidae > Neoarius > Neoarius graeffei. The sequence goes on along the minus strand of NC_083574.1, from coordinate 69,743,698 downwards.
AACTTCTACTGAAGTTGTATGTTTAACGCCGCTTACGTAACATGCTAAACTCCTGCCTCACATTTGCCACTGAAGGATGGCTAAAAGGACCATGACCATTAATTTGCAATGGACCATTAAATATCTACTGCTTTTGCACATTTTCTACTTTATCTCTGTGTGGTCAGTCAATCGTGTCACAGGGTCTGCTCTCCAAAAACTTGATTTCATAGACACCGTCTACACAGTTCAGTATGTGACCTACGGGTATATACCAATGAGCTGGTCTGGTGTACAGTATTCTTTTATTTTCAGGTGTTGAAGTTGGCAAGTATTACACCGTGTAATACTTGCCAACTTCAACACCTGAAAATAAAAGAATACTTCTATATTGGCTCATAAACTACTTACTATTTAAAGATCACGCATATATTTGATATCAAACATTTTGGGAAGGGACAAATATTTCCGATGAGCATGAGGATTGAAATTGCATCAGTTTAATTTGACAAAACTCTTAAAATATCACAGTATTTTAATTCAGTATCATAAATATTTAACAGTGAAGATAATAATATTGAAATGAATCAATATGTATGTAGACATACTTTTTGGTTGTGACATAGGTTGTTCATTGGAGTTTGTTGAGGTTTTGTTGTTTCTGGAGGGGTGCTGAACAGTTCCTGTTCTGGCAGTTTCCAAGTCCAATCTGTGTAAAATACCAACTAACTAATTTATTAATTAATTGGATGATACATTGGTGTAATATCCGCTGTGATAATTGTGCTGCCTGTGATATAAACTGTGATACAATGTGATTTAATATGAGCTATATAATTTCAGTAAATTGTCATGTACCATTGAACTTATTTAATGGCACAAAATGCGACTGAATTGAACGAAATTGCAATATGCTTATTACCAACATATAGCAAAGAATCCTGTTTTGTGAAATTCCTCCAAAAATTGTGAGAAGAGTTGATTTCAGAAGGTGAGTACCCTTCCTGGGACAGACGGACGGGCATCACCACGACATAATCCCCCTTCAGGCTTTTTGGCCAGTGGGGGATGATTATGGTTACTAGTCATACCCTTGGTACCAACCTTTGATTTGCAAGAGGTTGTTGCAGTTTCTGCTCTCTGTGTAGCTTTCCGAGTATTCCGAGCAGGGTGCTCAATAGTGACTGTTGCGGTTTCTTCCAAGCCCAATCTATTGGTCTTTACCGTACAAAATACAACCTGCCTAATAATTATGACTGATATTCAGTCTTGGTAATAAGTTTGGTGTGATATTGGCTGTGATACTTTTACGCTGCCAGTGATGTGAACTGTGATCATCTTCTTTTGGCTGCTCCCGATTAGGGGTCGCCACAGCGGATCTTTTGTCTCCATTGCTCCCTGTCTTCTGCATCCTTCTCTACCACACCTGCCACTTTCATGTCCTCTCTCAGCACATCCATGTATCTCCCCTTTGGCCTTCCTCGTTTTCATTTGCCTGGCAGCTCCATCCTCAACATTCTCCTTCCCACATGCTCTGCATCTCTTCTCAGGATGTGCCCATACCATCTCAGTCTCCTCTCTCTTAGCTTAATTCCCAAGCTCTCCACATGTGCTGTCCCTCTGATGTGCTCGTTCCTTATCCTGTCTAACCTTGTCACTCCCATCGCAAACCTTAACATCCTCAACTCCGCCACCTCCAACTTTGCCTCCTGTCTCTTTGTTAAGGGTACGGTCTCCAATCCATACATCACAGCTGGTCTCACTACTGTCTTATACATCTTACCTTTCACTTTTGCTGGGACTTTCCTATCACAAATGACTCCCGAAATCCTTCTCCAACTGCTCCACCCTGCCTGCATTCTCTTTCTCACCTCACTATCGCAGCCCCCATTTTCCTGCACAGTTGACCCCAGGTACTTGAATTCACTAACTTTCTTTACATCTACTCCTTGCATCTTAACTACACTCTCATCCCCATTCTCATTGATGCACGTTATTCTGTTTTGCTACTGCTCACCTTCATTTCTCTTCGTTCCAATGCATACCTCCATCTCTCCAAACCCAACTCAACCTCCTTTCTACTTTCAACACGTATCACAATATCAAGTCAACTTTGTCAAATATGCTATACATGCTCGACATACAGCGCAGATGAAATATCAGTTCTCTCTGACCCACAGTGCAAACAGGCAATGCAATAAATAAAAATAGAATAATTGAAAAAAATATATAAACAGTATAAACACTCTAGATAGGAACTAGATAACACAAACAATATAAACAGTATAAACACTAGATAAGAACAAGACAGACTAAACACTCAGACAATATAAACAGTATAAACACTCTAGATATGAACTAGACGTAGACTAAACACGTTTTTATTTATATATATATATATATATATATATATATATATATATATATATATATATATATATAACACACACTGGTTCAAATAACCAAACAGTCAAGGGCACTTGAGGTATAGCAGGTAAACATGAAATAAACAGTATAAACAAACTAGCAGCTGTTAAGATGAGGTAGTGTGGAATAGTGCAAATGAGCGAGGTAAAGTGAGATGTGCGGTAAAGTGAGATGTGCAGTCCCTGAGTTCAGTGTGTTAATGAACGATGAGATGTGTGTGTTGGGGGGGGAACTGTGAGGATGACATGTCAGATGCTGAAGGGGTGTGTGTGAGCAGAATCTGTGGCAGGGGGCAAAGGGGGGAGGAGGGGCAGAACAGGGAGGGAGTTGAGCCTCCTGACTGCCTGGTGAAAGAAACCGTTCTTGAGCCTGCTGGTTTTGGCCCGGAGACTCCGCAGTCTCCTCCCCGATGGCAGCAGGCTGAAGAGGCTGTGAGATGGGTGGGTGGGGTCATCTGCAATCCTGATGGCTTTGCGGGTGAGGCGGGAGTTATAAATATCCATTAGAGAAGAGAGAGAGACACCAATGATCCTCTCAGCTGCTCTCACGAGGCACTGCAGAGACTTGCAGCAGGACACCGTGCAGGCGCTGTACCACACGGTGATGCAGCTGGTCAGGATGTTCTTGATGGTGCCTCTGTAGAAAGTGTGCATGATGGGGGCCGGGGCTCTTGCTCTCCTCAGTTTGCGGAGGAAGTACAGACGCTGTTGGGCTTTTTTGGCCAGTGATGCTGTGTTGTTGCTCCAAGACAGGTCTTCAGAGATATGCACACCCAGAAACTTGGTGCTGCTCACCCTCTCCACTGCAGCACTGTCGACAGATAGTGGAGCATGCTGGGTGTGCTCTCTCCTGAAGTCCACAACAATCTCCTTCGTCTTCTCCACGTTCAGATGGAGATTGTTGTCCTTGCACCACATGGCCAAGCAGCTCACCTCACTCCTGTAGATCGTCGCATCGCCATTGTTGATGAGACCCACCACAGTCGTGTCATCCGCAAATTTAATGAAGAGATTGGAGCTGGATGTTGGTGTGCAGTCGTGGGTCAGCAGAGTGAAGAGGAGGAGGCTTAGCACACATCCTTGGGGGGCCCCCGTGTTCAGTGTGATGGTGCTGGAGGAGTTGCTGCCGACCCGTACAGTCTGTGGTCTCCCCGTCAGGAAGTCCAGCAGCCAGTTGCACAGGGAGGTGTTGAGTCCCAGCTGGTCCAGTTTGTAAATGAGCTGCTGAGGAATGATTGTGTTGAATGCTGAGCTCAAGTCTATGAACAACATTCTGACATACGAGTCTTTTGTCTCCAGGTGGGTGAGGGCTGAGTGGAGGGCAGTGGAGATGGCGTCATCGGTCAAACGGTTGGACTGATATGCAAACTGGAAAGGATCCAGGGTGGGGGGGAGGGCAGACTTGATATGCCTCATGACTAGCCGCTCGAAGCACTTCATGAGGATGGGAGTGAGTGCGACAGGGCGGTAGTCATTGAAGCAGGAGGGAGACAGCTTCTTCGGGACCGGGATGATGGTGGTGGTTTTGAGGCACGTGGGGACAACAGCCTGGCTCAACGAGATGTTGAAGATGTCTGTAAAGACGTCTGTGAGCTCCTCGGCACAGTCTCTCAGGACACGACCAGGAATTTTATCAGGACCCGGGGCTTTTCATGCATTTGTCGTCCTGAGAGCTCTCCTCACGCTGTCTGGGGACAGCGTCAACACCTGGTTGCCGGGAGGTGGTGGGGTCTTCTGTGCCGTGGTGCTTTTGTCTGCCTCAAAGTGAGCAAAGAAGTCGTTCAACTGATTCAGCAGAGATGTGGAGATGTCACAGGTCTGTGGCGAGGGCTTGTAGTCTGTGATGGTCTGAATTCCCCGCCACAGGTTCCTGGTGTCTCTGCTGTTGTTGAAATGGTCAGCAATGTGCCTGGAATACTGTCTCTTGGCCACCCTGATGCCACGTGACAGATTGGCCCTAGCTGTCCTCAGGCCCACCTCGTCCCCAGCTCTGAAGGCGGTGTTCCGAGCCCACAGAAGCCTATAGTGAGCCTGCACGTGATGTCACGAGGTCACGTGATATTTTTTATCCGCCATTTTGGACGGCAAGGTCGCGCATAGAACTTGGATGAACCCGTTCTAATTATCAAGCGTCTGGGAGTAGATCTTTCGAGAATTGGTTATATCTTGTTCAGCATTTGGTTGTACCAATAGACAGGGCCAAAAGGAGGGCCTGTCATTTTATAGATTCCCCGCAGACAAGGAGAGATGTGCAAAATGGGTGTCTGCTGTGCGAAGAGAAAACTAGTACCGAGCAATTCCAGCGTTATGGACGTGACACTTGAACTCAAAATGGCAACAAATGACCCAGTGCATGTTTTATTGTCTCCCAGTATTTAAACAGGTGTTGCATATTTTAAGGCTGTACCATACTGGAGAAGTGATAGAACAAGAACAATTCCCATAGTACATCTAGGGCATGCCAGAAAATGCCAATAAAAGATGCGTTATGGATGTGACAGAAAAAGTATCACTTTTCTTGGGTGACTGTACATTTTTATCAAACTCTCTGAAATTGTAAACCTAATGTCGAAATGGAGATATCCATTTGATAGAGGGGTCCAAGGTGAATATTAAAAAAATCTTTGTTTAAAATATTTTGTATTTCATGCAGAGTTTCGGAAGGAAAAGTCAGCGTTATGGATGTGACGAAATTCCGTTATGGATGTGACGCGTCTGAAATAGACATGGCATATGTTTAGAAAATCAGCAATTTAACCACCATAACCCTTTGAAAAACTCTCTAAATATCAGCTAAAACTATCAAAGTTCTTAAATAATATTTAGGATGGCTATTGTTTTGCTGTTTTGTGGATTTTAGCATACATTTCTGTGGCTTGTGGCAATAATATAGAATTGTACATGATCAAAGTTGATTTTAGCTTGGGGTTTACATTATAAGAAAGAAAGACTGACAGTGACATATTAGGTTGGTTACAAATTGGTTCAACTTATTCACATGTGTAAAATACAGGCCTAGGTGATATCTCTGGGAGTGGTTTTGATGTATTACATGTTGCTTTATTTTTGCATGGTGAGGTTGACATTTACATGGAATTGCCCTACCCCAGTTCTACCAGCCGAATTTGTACTGAACACTTCATATCAGGTAGGTGTAATCTTCTAATTCAATACTTCTAGTACATCTGTTAAGTTGATTTTTGGATTGAATGATAACTGCATACTTAGAAACTAGACAGTCTCTAACGTTTAAAATGGCTGGGCCTAGCCCTACTACCCTGGTCTAGTCTATGACAATGTTTTATCTTTTTGGCTCATATATGCCTTTGAAAGGCCAATCCATAGTAGGGATGGTGAAAACTAAAAAAGATCTTGACCGACCACCGAGCTTCATTAGCCGGTTAAAGTCGGTTAACCTATGAGTTTAAACAGGGATGCAAATGGCGGATGCGCCTTTTTCACGGCTGAATCGCGCAGATCCGATTTTTTTTGGGGGGGGAGGGGCATTGGAGTGTCTGAATAATTTCATCAAAGTAAATTATGTATTAAAATTACTAAATGAGCAAATGCTGTTACAGTCCATGAAACATAGGAAGTATTGGTATGAGAAGAAGGCAGTTGGTTAGAAAGCTGCGCACATTTGCGCAGCTTCCGCGCAGGCGTGCGCGGCTTTCTGATTTTCTGTTTTACAGACAAAAACATACATATTTACAACCCTGTCATTATCTGGAACTGAGTTTAGATTACGAACATTAAGATAAAACGTCCTGCATAGTCTCTTTATGATAAACGTCTTAATGCCACTTACCCGTGAGGTTATCAAGTAGACATTCTTCTTCGGGACCTTCCAGAGATATAGTTGAGATACCCATCCCGCAACAAAATATAAGCTTCCAGGCTCTTGTAAGCTTTGAGGGCTTTGCCAGTGTAACACGATTCACTATTAACGAGAAAATTGTAAATGTCGTGTTAGGCCAGATCGGGCAAATCGCCGGCACCGCAGCTCCGAATTTCCCTGAACAAGGGTTGCGGCAAGTTGTACGGATCTGCAATCCCCAACCTGGAACACTTTTCCACATAACGCTGCCTCACGTCACCTTCAAGTTGCTGAACAAACTTAGACAAGTTATTGCGCGATGTAGATGGGGTATTTTTCGAATTTTCTTGGGGATTACTGCCTGGATCCATTACGCTTGCGCAAGGTAAACTATTCTGATGCCATCCAATGTGGCGGAGTGGGCGGAGTACACACGTGCAGGTCACGTGACTGCACATCCTCTATATACTTCCCCTGTCAGCCATGGCTTCTTACTGGCCCGAATGGAGATGGTTCTGGTGACCGTAACGTCGTCCATGCACTTCATGTAGGCAGTGACGGTCTCCGTGTACTCCTGGAGATCTGTGATGTTGCTGTAGGTGGCCGCCTGTCTGAACATGCTCCAGTCAGTGGTGGAAAAACAGTCCTGGAGTGCCTCTGAGGACACACATCTGTTTTTTAGCTGGTTTGGTGACTTTAACCAGCGACCTGTATGCTGGCATTAGCATAACAGTGGAGTGATCTGAGGCCCCAAGGTGGGGGAGGAGTAGGGCTTTGTAGGCATCTTTATGCATGGTGTAAACATTGTCCAGAGTATTGTTTCCACATGTAGGAAAGTTGATATGTCCATAGAGTTTTGGAAACACGCTTTTGGGGTTTGCATGATTTGAAATCCCCAGCCAGGATGAGGAAAGCATCTGGGTGGGCTGTCTGCTGCTCACTGATATGCTGATAGAGTTCATTCAGTGCTTCACTCCTGTTGTTATTGGAGCCGGGAGGGATGTATATTGCTACCAGCAATATGGCTGTAAATTCCCTCGGCAGATAGAATGGCCGGCACTTAATAATCATAAACTCCACCAGTGGTGAGCAGTGTTTGCAGACCACAACAGCATCACGGCACCAGGCATCACTGATGTAAACACAGAGTCCTCCGCCGCGAGTCTTTCCCCCCCCCGACTAGCGCTCTGTCTGACCGGTAGCATGATAGCCAGGCTAGCTGAATGGCACAGTCAGGGACGCTGTCGTTAAGCCATGTTTCCACAAACACAAGGACACAACACTCACTCACAGACTTAAAAGATGAGCAGAGCAGGCGGACATAATCCAGCTTGTTGTCCAGCGAGCGTACGTTGGCCCAGAGTGATGGTACGGATAGCCGGCCGGTGAGGGCTAGCCGCTAGCCTAGCTCGAACACCTCCGCATTTGCCTCTCTTCTGCTTCCGCATGTTCCGCCTGTGGCGCTTCCACTTCGAGCTGGCTGCAGGAGTGGGGGTCGGTGCTTGAGCAGGCCTCCAGAGCAAACCGTAGCCGCATAGCACTTCCGCGTCCGCTGGATTTATATCCGTGAATATAGTTCTGCGGATGTCGAGCAGAAACTCACGGGAGTATGTGCGCCTTGAGACTAATGGACGCGACAAAGACGAACAGATACACACTGTTTTTTAAAACACAAACACGAAAACACCGTTCTGTCGGTACAGAGAGGAGCGTGTGTGCGCTGCCATCTTGGAAACACAAAAACTCTTGCCTCACTTTGTCTGTCAAGCTATCCATCACTATAGCAAACAAAAAAGGACTCAAAGCAGATCTTTAATGGAGTCCCACCTTCACCTTGAACCATTCAATTGTTCCAACTGCACACCTCACTGCTGTTTCACTGTTCTCATACATGTCTTGCACCACTCTAATATACTTCTCATTCACTCCACTCTTTCTCATACAATACCATAACTCATCTCTCGGCACTCTATCGTATGCCTTCTCCAAGTCTACAAACACACAATCTAGCTTTCTCTGTACTTCTCCATTAACATTCTTAAAGCAAAAATTGCATCCGACGTGCTCTTCCGTGGCATAAACCCATACTGCTGTTCACAGATTGCTACCTCTATTCTCAATCTCGCCTCCAATACCCTTTCCCATAGCTTCATGGTGTGGCTCATCGATTTTATTCCTCTGTAATTACTGCAGCTCTGTACATCTCCCTTATTCTTGTATATTGGGACTAGCACATTCTTTCTCCATTCATTTGGTATTTTCTCATTCTCTCGGATCTTATTGAACAATCTCATTAGGAACTCCACAGCCTTCTCACCCAAACATCTCCAAGCCTCAATCGGGGTACCATCTGGTCCGACTGCCTTCCCAGCCTTCATTCTGTTCATGGCTGCCCTCACCTCATCCTTATTAACCAACTCTACTTCCTGATTTGCTGTTTCCAATGAATCTGACCTTTTCTCTTTTGGATTCTCCTCATTTAATAAATCCTCAAAGTATTCTTTCCACCTTCTTTCCACACTCTCTTTGTTTGTCAGCACATTTCCATTTACATCTTTCATCACTCTTTGTTAGGGTTTTGCTGGGATTCGAACCTGGTTCGTTGGTGTGATAATCCAGCAAACCCCCACTAGGCCACCAGGGGGATGACTCAAATGCAGAGGCGTGAGGCAGAAGTAGAAAAAGAATCAAAAGGTTTATTTAAACTATATACACTATATACAGGGCAAAACAAAAGACAAAAAAAAAAACCAAAGAGTATAATCCAAAAGAAAAGCAAAGTGCAAAAATACAAAAGCTAAGAAGATCAAAAAACACAGTACAAAGGAAACTGGAGATAAACATAACAGCACAGAGACTCCGTGACAAGAGGACTGAACTCAGGGGTATAAATAGACAAACTAATTAAGGACACAGGTGAAGATAATTAGGCAATTAACACAAACACAAAACACAGGAACAGTGGCGGCCTCTAGAGGCCAAAATAAACATGACATGAAAAGGAAATAACAGCGGCCTCTAGAGGCCAAAACAGTCCTAGTCCTAACAGGACCCCCCCCTCTAGGAGCGTCTCCTGACGTTCCCAGGGCGATCCGGATGGGCCGAATGGAAGTCCCGACATAGTTCTTTATCAAGGACATCCCGAGCAGGAACCCAGCAGCGCTCCTCAGGACCATAGCCCTCCCAGTCCACCAGATATTGCAACCCGCCGCGGACCCGGCGGGAGTCAAGCAGGCGATTCACAGTGAACACAGTCTGCCCCTGGAAGATGCGGGGGGGTGGGGGGTTCCTAGGGGCAGGGGCATACGTAGACGTCAGTACGGGCCGTAACAGGGAAACATGGAAAGTGGGGTTGATCCTCAGAGTCCGGGGCAACTGGAGCCGGTAGGAGACAGGGTTCACCCTGCGCACCACCTTGAAGGGGCCAATGTAGCGAGGAGCAAGCTTGCGGTTCTCCACCCGCAGTGGAAGGTCCTTAGTGGACAGCCAAACACGCTGCCCAGGGCGGAAAGCGTGTGCAGGTCTTCTATGGCGGTTGGCCTGAGTCTGGTTGGTTCTGGAGGTCTGTATGAGGGTCTTCCTGACCTTGCTCCAGGTCTTGCGACACCGTCTCACATATTGGTTGACCGAGGGCACCCCCGCGTCCTCCTCCTGGTCCGGGAACAGAGGTGGCTGGAACCCGAATTGGCACTGGAATGGCGACAGCTTGGTGGCCGATGACTGCAGGGTGTTGTGGGCGTACTCCGCCCATGGCAGCCAGGTGCTCCACGATGTCGGGTTATCCATAGCCAGGCCTCGCAGGGTGGTTTCCAGGTCCTGGTTGAGCCTCTCCGTCTGACCATTGGACTGTGGGTGAAACCCAGAGGAGAGGCTGGCAGTGGCTCCGATGACCTTGCAGAACCCGTGCCACACTCGGGAGGAGAACTGGGGCCCTCGGTCTGAGACGATGTCCTGTGGAAGACCAAAGACTCGGAAGACATGATTAAACAAAAGTTTCGCAGTTTCAAGAGCAGAGGGGAGTTTGCACAGTGGTATGAAGCGGCAGGCCTTGGAGAATCTGTCAACTAAGACCAAAATGACCGTGTTACCTTGTGACTCAGGGAGACCCGTGATAAAGTCGACTGCCACGTGGGACCAGGGACGCCGGGGAATGGTCAGAGGATGCAGGAGACCCTGGGGACGCTGTCGTGGGTTCTTGGTTCTGGTGCAAACCTCACAGGACAGGACAAATGACCTTACTTCCTTCTCCATGTTAGGCCACCAGAAGCGTCTTTTCAGGAAGTCCAGGGTCCTCCGAGCTCCCGGGTGGGCGGTGAGAGGGGAAGAGTGACCCCACTGGAGAACCTTGGCCCGGGCTTGATGTGGGACGTACAAGAGGCCTGGTGGCCCCGTCCCAGGACCGGGGTCCTGGCGTTGGGCTCGTCGGACAGCCTCCTCAATACCCCAGCGGACAGGGGCCACAATCCGGGACACAGGGATAATAGGCCCGACTTCATTCTCCCTGTTAGTGGCAGAGAACAGTCTGGACAGTGCGTCAGGTTTGGTGTTCTTGGAGCCGGGGCGGTATGAGAGGGTGAAGTCAAACCGACTGAAAAACAGGGCCCACCTAGCCTGTCGAGGGTTCAGTCTCTTGGCTTGCTGGAGGTACTCCAGGTTCTTGTGGTCAGTCCAAACCAGGAATGGATGTTGTGCTCCCTCCAGCCAGTGCCTCCACTCCTCAAGGGCCAGTTTGACCGCTAGCAGTTCTCGATCCCCCACATCGTACCGGGACTCAGCAGGACTCAGGCGGTGGGAGAAGTAAGCGCAGGGGTGCAGCTTTCCTTCCGAACGTTGAGAGAGCACCGCGCCGACACCACTGTCCGAGGCGTCCACCTCCACGATGAATGGTTGGGAGGTGTCCGGGAGAACCAGAATGGGTGCCGTGCAGAAGCGGTCCTTGAGGTCTTTGAACGCCTTTTCTGCCTGAGGAGACCAGCCATAAGATCCACCTGTCCCTTTGGTGAGGTCAGACATGGGTGCTGCCACAGAACTGAAGTTCCTGATGAACTTGCGGTAGAAGTTAGCGAATCCTAAGAACCGCTGAACCTCCTTAACGGACTTGGGAGTAGGCCAATCCCGGACGGCCAGGGTCTTGGCAGGGTCCATTTGGAGTTGGCCTGTCCGTACAATAAATCCCAGAAAGGAGACCTCGGGAACATGAAATTCGCATTTCTGGGCCTTGGCGAACAGATTGTTCTGTAGCAGCCTCTGGAGAACCTGGCGGACATGGTGGCGGTGCTCCTGCACGGTCTTGGAAAAGATAAGGATGTCGTCGAGGTAGACAAAAACGTATAGGTTAATCATGTCCCTTAAGACGTCGTTGATTAGGGCCTGAAAAACAGCTGGTGCGTTGGTGAGTCCGAAGGGCATCACCTGGTATTCGTAGTGCCCAGACGGGGTGTTAAAGGCAGTCTTCCACTCGTCTCCCTGTCGGATACGGATGAGGTGGTATGCGTTCCGTAGGTCCAACTTGGTGAAGATGGTGGCGCCTTGGAGCAGGTCGAAAGCTGTGGACATCAGCGGAAGGGGATATCGGTTGCGCACAGTGATCTTATTCAGGCCCCTGTAATCAATACATGGTCGGAGCCCCCCATCCTTCTTGCCGACAAAGAAGAAGCCGGCTCCAGCAGGTGAAGTGGAGGGTCGAATAAACCCAGAGACCAGGGCATCTTTGAGGTATTCCTCCATGGCCTTGCGTTCTGGCTGAGAGAGTGAAAACAGTCTGCCACGAGGAGGGGTAGTCCCAGGGAGCAAGTCGATGGCACAGTCGTAGGCCCGGTGCGGAGGAAGAACGGCGGCCCTGCTCTTGCTGAATACCTCCTTGAGATCCCAGTACTCTGTGGGAACTTGAGATAACTCGGTGAGATCAGGGGGCTCGGCAGGAGACACAGGAGAGCTAGAGAGCAGACAAGAGGCATGGCATGCAGGGCCCCATTCCACAACCTGGCTTGTTACCCAGTCTATGCGAGGGTTGTGGCGAGTAAGCCAAGGAAGGCCTAGAATAACTGGGAACTCAGGTGAAGGAATCAGGTGCAGGGATATTTCTTCCTTGTGACCTTGAGACTGGAGGAAAACTGGAGAAGTAACTTGGGTGACTCTTCCATCACCTAACGCTTGGCCATCGAGGGCAGACACAGACAGTGGGACTTCAAGAGGTGCAGTCGGAATATTGATGCTTTGGGCGAAGTGAATATCCATAAAGTTCCCAGCCGCCCCTGAGTCTATCAAAGCTTGACAAGAGTGGACAGACTCACCCCAGGAGATGGAGACCGGGATGTAGATTCCTTGGCCAGGGAGTCCGGGAGAGAGGGTAGGCCCCGTCACAACCCTCCCTCGGCTGGACGGGGCGGTCCTTTTCCCAAGAGTTCGGGACATGATGCTCGGAAGTGACCAGGCTTGCCACAGTAGATGCAGCACTTGTCCCTCCTTCTGCGCTCCCTCTCAGATGCGGAGAGGCGAGTACGACCCACTTGCATGGGTTCTGGACAGTCACTGAAGGAGGTAGACGGTCTCCAGGTAGAGGTAGGGAGGCTGGGGGGGCTCAAGGCTTGGTGGCGTTCTCTCATCCTGTTGTCCAGACGAATAGCATGTGAGATGAGGGTTTCGAGGTCACTTGGGCATCCAATAGAGGCCAGACCGTCCTTGATGGGGTCAGACAGACCATGGTGGAAGGCTGACACCAGGGCAGTCTCGTTCCATCCACTTACTGCTGCGAGTGTTCGGAACGAGATGGCGTAATCTGCGACGCTTCCTCCTTGCCGGATGGACATGAGCTTTCGGGCTGCGTCGGTACTGATGTCTGCCTGATCGAAGACCCGAAGCATCTCTTCAGAAAACAGCTGGAAATCAAAGCACTCAGGTCCCTGTCTTTGCCAGATAGCAGTAGCCCAGGCTCGCGCCTTACCAGCTAATAAGGTGATCACAAAGGCAATCTTGCGGCGATCCGTAGTGTAGGTGGTAGGCTGAAGCTCAAAGGTGAGTTGACACTGGGTAAGGAACTCTCGGCACTCACTGTGCTTGCCGTCATACCTCTGTGGTGCAGGAAGGCTGGGTTCGCGAGGTGAAGAAGGCAGCATTGCAGGAGACACTGGAGCAGGAGTGGGAGCTGGATCAGGAGCAGGAACTGGATCAGGAGCAGGAGATGCAGGCAGAGATGTCAGCTGTGCCAGGGTTTTCCCAATTTGCTGAAGCAGTTCCTCGTGGCGAGCGAGGGCCTCACGTTGGCTGGTGAGCGTACGTCCATGAGCGTCCATGGTCGCTCCGAAGCGTGTCAAAGCTGCCATAATTCCCTGAAGGTTGGCCGGGTAGACAGTTGAAGCAGCCTCTGCTGAGTCGGTCATGACGGAGTCTTTCTGTTAGGGTTTTGCTGGGATTCGAACCTGGTTCGTTGGTGTGATAATCCAGCAAACCCCCACTAGGCCACCAGGGGGATGACTCAAATGCAGAGGCGTGAGGCAGAAGTAGAAAAAGAATCAAAAGGTTTATTTAAACTATATACACTATATACAGGGCAAAACAAAAGACAAAAAAAAAAACCAAAGAGTATAATCCAAAAGAAAAGCAAAGTGCAAAAATACAAAAGCTAAGAAGATCAAAAAACACAGTACAAAGGAAACTGGAGATAAACATAACAGCACAGAGACTCCGTGACAAGAGGACTGAACTCAGGGGTATAAATAGACAAACTAATTAAGGACACAGGTGAAGATAATTAGGCAATTAACACAAACACAAAACACAGGAACAGTGGCGGCCTCTAGAGGCCAAAATAAACATGACATGAAAAGGAAATAACAGCGGCCTCTAGAGGCCAAAACAGTCCTAGTCCTAACACTCTTACCTGCTGTACATCCCTCGCTTCCCTGTTTCTCTGCCTAGCTAGTCTGTACAGGTCGTTCTCTCCTTCTTTGGTCTCCAGTCTTTCGTATAACTCCTGGTATGCATCTGCTTTCACCTTCACTACTGCTCTTTTTGCCTTCTGTTTCGTCTCTCTGTATAACCGCCTGCTTTCCTCGTCTCTCTGATTGTCCCAGTTCTTCTTTGCTAGCCTCTTCTGTTTTATAATTTTGTAGGTATCATGCCGCCATCTTGTGTCAGAACTACAATTCCCAGGCAACTTCTGTGTGACCTATGTCACGCGTGGGCGGGATCACCTACGTCAGTCTGCCATGCACGCATAAATCCAAGCGGAAGCTCCGCCACCTTTGTCTCTCACGTCTGGCTTCCGATGAATCTGGACGTATAAAGAGGCGCTCTCCACCCAAAAAGACGTCTTCTTTCTTGCAAGATCCATCACTCAGCGCGATTTTTCTTTCTTACCCTTGGCAAAGGTAAACTGTAGAGTCGCGCGATCTTTAAACTCAACCTGAGTTACAACCGGTTTACTTGCATTAGAAGTGACGTCACGACTGCAGCCCAGGCAGTTAAAAGTTAAGAAGCGATTGAATCCTTTTTAACTCAAAAGCGCTGTGCATCTTATTCTGATCAGAGACTTTTCCTCACGAACGCTGAGGTTCGGACCAAGAATCCTCTGCTTTCCACGGGACCCACCCAAGTGCTCCGCTGGACCCGAAAGTTTCTACGCCTCCATCATGAGCGGCTCACGTGCTCCCACGGCAAGGCCTGAAACTACACCGGCGAATAGTTCTTCATATCTTGCTAAAGGCAGGATTAAGTAAGATTTTGGCATTTGGGCATAATTAGGATAGTCTTAGGAATTTGCTTTTATTTGAAATAGTGTGAATTTAAACCCAGGTTTATTCATTACACTATTAGACACGCAGCGTGTTTTATTTTGGTTCTATGTTCTCTCAAGTGTTTAATAGATAGGCTGCGCATGCTTCTCTCTCTCTCTCTCTTATTCTGACTAACACTAATTTCTTTATCATACATTTTGACCTTATCAAGGTTTCAGTGAGTTTGGTAATGTTGGGTGTGGAATCTTTTGTTACTGAGAGAACACGTGCTCACCAGGCCTGATACACTTCAGATAGCTTCCCTTTGTCTTTAGCAACACGTGCTCAGTAGGCCTCACCAGGCCTAACAAACACACTTTAGCTAGGCCATAGGGCCTTTAGCAAACTCACACTAGCAACACAAAGCTAAACACAGAGCTAATCCTTTGTTCTGTTTAGATAACATTCTTTTGTTTAGCTACCAACAAGCTAGGCCTCCACCACGTGTAGTTAGCTACACGGGGCTAAACACATGGTCAAGTCCTACACACACACACACACACACACACCCCTACCTCACTGCTTGTATATATTGATTTATTATTTTATCTTTTTATCTTTGTATAATAAATTCATTTATTAAACAAACTGTGTTTATTTGTGTGAACAACAATATCTGAAGTCCCCAATCTTCTCAAAGAATTCAAAAAGGGTGCATATGTTATGTAATATGGTAAGTGATCGTAATAATTTGGAAATATACCATAATTTAGCTGTTTGGTAATTTATTATTAAGCACCAGGATTAATGGTATGATTCACTAAACGATTCATTGAGTGATTCACTAAATGATTCATTGAACGAGTCACTAAATGATTCATTGAACGATTCACTGAATGATTCACTAAACGATTCACTGAATGATTCACTTCAAATGAGACTGATTCTATGGTATGATTCAATTCAAACGAGTCAAATTAAACAATTCAATGGGATTGATTCATTTTAATTATTAACCTTCAAAATTTAATGAGACTGATTTAACGAGATTGATCACTTAATATCAATAATTAACTGATTGCACCCACAATTTCCTGCACTACTTCTGGTGCATTACATAAAGCTACTATTATCGCAGTTATTTAACATGCGGAATGATATGTAACTGTGATAATAGTAGCTACGGTATATGTAATGCACCACTGAATCTATTTAATGGAACAAAAATTATTTATTTTAAAAATAATTTTTGTTCCATTAAATATATTTAAAATAAAAGGATTATTTACATATTGGCTCATAAACTATTTACTATTTAAAGATCACATGTATATTTATCATCAAATATTTTGGGAAAGGACAAATAAATTATATTTCACATGACCATGAGGATTGAAATTGCAACAAAGTTTAATTCAACAAAGACGTATTAAAATTATCACAATATTTTTATTTTAGTATCAGAAATATCAAACACTAGCAGGTTACCCAGCATTGCCCAGGTTTTGCAAAATTCTGGGTTGCCCCCAGACTTCCATTTCAAATTTGTTGAAAATCCGTTGAGAAATGGTGATGTTAACCCAAAACAAACAGAAATCCAAACATCCACCACCCAGGGGCCCACCAGGGACTCCGGGGCCCAAATATGGAATTTTTGAGTTCTGCCAAATTGTGGCTATCTTCTGTACCTACAGTACAGTGCCTTGAAAAAGTATTCATACCCTATGAACTTTTCCACCTTACAACCACAAACTTAAGTTTTTTATTGGGATTTTGTGTGATAGACCAACACAGAGTAGCACATAATTGTGAAGTGAAACAAAAATGATAAATGGTCTTCAAAATTTTACACAAAAATCTGAAAATGTGGTGTGCATTAGTATTCAGCCCCGTCCTCTGATACCTCTAAATACCATCCAGTGCAATCAATTGCCTTCAGAAGTCATCGAATTAGGTAAGAGTCCTACTGTGTGTAATCTACTCTCAGCATAAATACACTTGTTCTGTGAATGCCTCAGTGGTTTGTTAGAGAACACTGAAGAACAAACAGCATCATGAAGACCAAATAACTCACCAGACAGGTCAAGGATAAAGTTCTGGAGAAGTTTAAAGCAGGGTTAGGTTATAAAAAAAAAAAAAATCCCAAGCCCTGAACATCACAAGAAGCACTGTTCAATCCATCATTCAAAAATGGAAAAAGTATGGCACAACTGCAAACCTACCAAGACATGGCCGTCCACCTAAACTGACAGAGCGAGCAAGGAGAGCACTAGTCAGAGAAGCAGCCAAGAGGCCCATGATCACTCTGGAGGAGCTGCAGAAATCCACAGCTCAGGTGGGAGAATCTGTGCACAGGACAACTATAAGTCATACACTCCACAAATCTGGCCTTTTTTGGAAGAGTGGCAAGAAGAAAGCCATTGTTGAAAGACAAGCATAAGAAGTCCCATTTGCAGTTGGCCAGAAGCCATGTAGGGGACACAGCAAACATGCGGAAGGAGGTGCTTTGGTCAGATAAGACCAAAGTTGAACTTTTTGGCCTAAATGCAAAGTGCTGTGTGTGGCGGAAAACTAACACTGCTTATCACTCTGCACACACCATCCCCACTGTGAAACATGGTGGTGGCAGCATCATGCTATGGGGATGCTTTTCTTCAGCAGGGACAGGGAAGCTGGTCAGAGTTGATGGGAAGATGGATGGAGCTAAATACAGGGCAATCCTGGAAGAACACCTGTTGGAGGCTGCAAAAGACTTGAGACTGGGAAGGAGATTCACCTTCCAGCAAGACAATGACCCTAAACATACAACCAGAGCTACAATGGAATGGTTTAGATCAAAGAATATTCATGTGTTAGAATGGCCCAGTCAAAGTCCAGACCTAAATCCCATTGAGCATCTGTGGCAAGACTTGAAAATTGCCGTTCACAGACGCTCTCCATCCAATCTGGCTGAGCTTGAGCTATTTTCCAAAGAAGAATGGGCAAAAATTTCAGTGTGTAGATGTGCAAAGCTGGTGGAGACATACCACAAAAGACTTGCAGCTGTAATTGCAGCAAAAGGTGGCTCTACAAAGTATTAACGCAGGGGAGCTGAATACTAATGCACATTACATTTTTCAGATTTTTATTTGTTTAAAATTTTGAAGCCCATTTATCATTTTCGTTTCACTTCACAATTATGTGCTACTCTGTGTTGGTCTATCACATAAAATCTCAATAAAAAACTTTTAAGTTCATGGTTGTAAGGTGGAAAAATGTGAAAAAGTTCAAGGGGTATGAATACTTTTTTCAAGGCACTGTACATGCCATGTTTAGTGAAGCTCTGTCGAGTTTGTGTTGATAAATGTAATGTGAAAGGCATTGATGGGGGGGTGGATGTTGTGCCCCCCAGGGACCTCCCTGGGGGACGTACATGAATTTTGTTTATGTTCGCAAAATTCCTGGTCATCCCCTGACCTCACCTCATCTCATCTCATTATCTCTAGCCGCTTTATCCTGTTCTACAGGGTTGCAGGCAAGCTGGAGCCTATCCCAGCCGACTACGGGCGAAAGGCGGGGTACACCCTGGACAAGTAGCCAGGTCATCACAGACACAGACAACCATTCACACTCATTCACACCAACGGTCAATTTAGAGTCACCAGTTAACCTAACCTGCATGTCTTTGGACTGTGGGGGGAAACCGGAGCACCCGGAGGAAACCCACGCAGACACGGGGAGAACATGCAAACTCCGCACAGAAAGGCCCTCACCGGCCACGGGGCTCGAACCTGGACCTTCTTGCTGTGAGGCGACAGCGCTAACCACTACACCACCGTGCCGCCTGATCCCCTGACCTACAAATTTGGTGAAAATCTATTGAGAAATGGCGACGTTAGCTCAAAACAGACAAACAAAAACTTTGCTGCTTATTACAACGCCCTCCACGGTTATTGGCACCCCTCATTAAGATATGTTCTTAGGCTTCTAATAAATTACTATTTTTTAAAATAATTTAGGACAACAATGCAAAAAAAAGAGAAAAATCCAACCTTTAATTCAAGTGCATTTATTCAGTGGGAAAAAATCCCACATTAAGAAATAATTATTTTACATGAAATCATGTGTGCCACAATTATTGGCACCGCTGATGTTAATACTTTGTACAACCCCCTTTTGCCAACAAGACAGCACTTAATATTCTCCTATAACATTTCACAAGATGGGAGAATACGGAGAGAGGAACCTTCGACCATTCCTCTTTGCCCAACCTCTCTAAATCCTGGGTCCTCTCCTATGCACTCTCCTCTTCAGCTCACCCCACAGGTTTTCAATTGGGTTGAGGTCTGGGGACTGAGATGGCCATGGGAGGAGCTTGATTTTGTGTCTGGTGAACCATTTTTGTGTAGATTTGGCCACATGTTTAGGGTCATTATCTTGCTGAAAGACCCAGTGACGACCCATCTTTAGCTTTCGGGCAGAGGCCACCAGATTTTGATTTAAAATGTCCTGCTATTTCAGAGAGTTCATGATGCTATGCACCCTAACAAGGTTCCCGGGGCCTTTGGAAGAGAAACAGGCCCACAGCATCACCGATCCTCCCCCATACTTCACAGTGGGCATGAGGTGCTTTTCCACATACTCATCTTTTGTGTTATGCCAGACCCACTTAGTGATTGTTTGCCAAAAAGCTCTATCTTGGTTTCATCTGACCAAAGCATACGGTCCCAGTTGAAGTCCCAGTACCACTTAGGGCCTCTGCATGCTCTTGCGACAAGGCTTTCGCAGATAGCTTTTCACAGACAGTTGTAATTTATCGTTGAGTGGGGAGTAATAGGCGTGCGCGATGTTATTCACCGCCACAACGCAAGGGGGCGCGAAGTCGCGAAATCGCTAGGAGTAGTTGGTGGGTGTGGTTAGTGGAGTGTTTATCCTCCGGTTACTTATAATGACTAGAACTGGAGTCGTATAGATGTACGTACTTCCTCACTTCCTCAATCAACCGCTCCTCATGCTGCTCCATCTTCGCTCGTGTTTTTAAAAATGGCGGTAGTGAAAACAAACCAAACCGGGAAAGTAGGGAAGCGGAAGTGCGTGTACAGCGGATGTAGAGTGGACCAATCCGAGCCCTCTTGTCTGCGACGCTGTCTGCGAGGCTTCTGCGGTGGTCACAATTTTTGGGAGGTGCGCACAGAACGTCTGCGAAGGTGGGGGGGCTACGCAGACGCTGTCTGCGACGCTGTCTGCGACGCTATCTGCGAGGACTGGGTTGTCGGCATAAATTGGCCTTTAGTGAACTCCAGACGCTGACTGCTCACTTTTGTACAGATATGTAAACAAAAATATTTTTTGTTACTTGGTGAAAAATAGACAGTGGCAAATTCGACTACAGACAGTGATTTGCCACCACTGACTGGCTATTTTTGAGACCCCTGCATTGTGACCTTTGAAGGAGTCCTCTTGCAGTGTTCAGTGCTGATGAATGTTGATGCGACATGTTTTAGTTTGTCTTCATGTGCATTTTGCATGTTGCGCCATCCATGGATTTGATTTCATGATGATCTCACAGTGATCTCAACTGTGCACTCAGTGTGAGAAGTCTGTGATATCACTGTGACATCAACTTGAAACCACGTTCTCATCATGATCTCATTTTCTAACCCTAGGCAACAGTGCTAACCATTACACCCCTGTGAAGAAAGTATTTAATATTGTTCGTATATTTTGTAAGTGCAGTGTGGGACAGAGTGTATTCTATCTTAAGATATGTTGTCATTGTATTATATTAAAGTATTAATATTTTGTAGCAAGTCACTGACGTGGGTGGAATACTGAAGGCACGGCAGGCAGTAAATGATGTTAACATAGACTTTATTCTTGCTCTCTTTGTAGCTTTTCAGCCCTACTTTTGCTCATTCACATTTCTCACACACATGCACACACCATAGACAAATGCTCTGGTCAGAAGAACTTCACTCTTTCCCTCCCTTTCTGTCCTGCGCCGTCACTGCGCGCACAAAACAAAACATTAATCGGCAACAGGTGTACTGACTTTGCCACTCGTTCCCTGGCCCTGCCCTCCATTCACAAACTGATGCTTGGCCATACCCCCACCGCCCGACTCAGGCTGGGGAGCTGTCCGACCTGCAGCGGACCCCCCACGGGACAAAGTCCACCACCACCATCTGCACCCCCAGTCTGTGGATCACTTCAAATTTAAAAGGCTGGAGGGCAAGATACCAATGGGTGATTCATGTATTGGCATCCTTCATGTGGTGGAGCAGCTGAAGCAGTGCATGGTCTGAACAGAGGGTGAAAGGGTGCCCCAGCATGTACATAGTATCGGAGGGTGAGGACCGCCCACTTGATGGCCAGGCATGCCTTCTCTATGGTGCTGTACTTACTTTCATGCATCGAGAGCTTGCGACTGATGTACAGCACTGGACGTTCCTCGCCCTCCACCTTCTGGGACAGAACGGCCCCCAGCCCTCTGTCCGATGTGACCATCTGTAAAATAAAAGGGAGAGAGAAGTCAGGAGAGTGTAAAAGCCCCCCCCACACACACATGCATACAGTGCAGCTTTTATCTTGATGAAGGCCTGTTGGCACCGCTTTGTCCACTGGACTGGATTTGGTGCTCCTTTTTTAGTGAGATCAGTTAGCGGGCTGGTGATGTCTGAATAATTAGGTATGAATCTGTGCTAGTAGCCAGCCCAGCCCCAGGAACTGTTTCACCCCTTTTTGGTCTTGGGCCTCGGGCAGGCCACAATCGTTGCAGTCTTGTTAATTTGGGGACGCACCTGTCCATGACCCAAGTACAAGCCCAGATACCGTACTTCCACCTGCCCAATCGCACGCTTTTTTTGGGTTAGCTGTGAGCCCTGCATGCCTCAGCAACTCCAGGACAGCCCTAAGGTATTCAAGGTTCTGTGGCCAGTCATTGCTATATAGTGGTGCTTGAAAGTTTGTGAACCCTTTAGAATTTTCTATATTTCTGCATACAGTAAATATGACCTAAAACATCTTCGGATTTTCACACAAGTCCTAAAAGTAGCTAGAGAACCCAGTTAAACAAATGAGACAAAAATATTCTACAACCCCGATTCCAAAAAAGTTGGGGAAAAGTACAAATTATAAATAAAAATGGAATGCAATGATGTGGAAGTTTCAAAATTCCATATTTTATTCAGAATAGACCATAGATGACGTATCAAATGTTTAAACTGAGAAAATGCATCATTTAAAGAGAAAAATTAGGTGATTTTAAATTTCATGACAACACATCTCAAAAAAGTTGGGACAAGGCCATATTGACCACTGTGAGGCATCCCCTTTTCTCTTTACAACAGTCTGTAAACATCTGGGGACTGAGGAGACAAGTTGCTCAAGTTTAGGGATAGGAATGTTAACCCATTCTTGTCTAATGTAGGATTCAAGTTGCTCAACTGTCTTAGGTCTTTTTTGTCGTATCTTCTGTTTTATGATGCGCCAAATGTTTTCTATGGGTGAAAGATCTGGACTGCAGGCTGGCCAGTTCAGTACCCGGACCCTTCTTCTACACAGCCATGATGCTGTAATTGATGCAGTATGTGGTTTGGCATTGTCATGTTGGAAAATGCAAGGTCTTCCCTGAAGGAGACGTCGTCTGGATGGGAGCATATGTTGCTCTAGAACCTGGATATACCTTTCAGCATTGATGGTGTCTTTCCAGATGTGTAAGCTGCCCATGCCACACGCACTAATGCAACCCCATACCATCAGAGATGCAGACTTCTGAACTGAGCGCTGATGATAACTTGGGTTGTCCTTCTCCTCTTTAGTCCGAATGACACGGTGTCCCTGATTTCCATAAAGAACTTCAAATTTTGATTCGTCTGACCACAGAACAGTTTTCCACTTTGCCACAGTCCATTTTAAATGAGCCTTGGCCCAGAGAAGACGTCTGCGCTTCTGGATCATGTTTAGATACGGCTGCTTCTTTGAACCATAGAGTTTTAGCTGGCAACGGCAGATGGCACGGTTAATTGTGTTCACAGATGATGTTCTCTGGAAATATTCCTGAGCCCATTTTGTGATTTCCAATACAGAAGCATGCCTGTATGTGATGCAGTGCCGTCTAAGGGCCCGAAGATCATGGGCACCCAGTATGGTTTTCCGGCCTTGACCCTTACACACAGATTCTTCCAGATTCTCTGAATCTTTTGATGATATTAATCACTGTAGATGATATGTTCAAACTCTTTGCAATTTTACACTGTCGAACTCCTTTCTGATATTGCTCCACTATTTGTCAGTGCAGAATTAGGAGGCTTGGTGATCCTCTTCCCATCTTTACTTCTGAGAGCCGCTGCCACGCCAAGATGCTCTTTTTATACCCAGTCATGTTAATGACCTATTGCCAATTGACCTAATGAGTTGCAATTTGGTCCTCCAGCTGTTCCTTTTTTGTACCTTTTAACTTTTCCAGCCTCTTATTGCCCCTGTCCCAACTTTTTTGAGATGTGTTGCTGTCATGAAATTTCAAATGAGCCAATATTTGGCATGAAATTTCAAAATGTCTCACTTTCGACATTTGACATGTTGTCTATGTTCTATTGTGAATACAATGTCAGTTTTTGAGATTTGTAAATTATTGCATTCCGTTTTTATTTACAATTTGTACTTTGTCCCAGCTTTTTTGGAATCGGGGTTGTACTTGGTCATTTATTTATTGAGGAAAATGATCCAATATTACATATCTGTGAGTGGCAAAAGTATGTGAACCTCTAGGATTAGCAATTAATTTGAAGTTGAAATTAGTCAGTTGTTTTTCAATCAATGGGATGACAATCAGGTGTGAGTGGGTACCCTGTTTATTTAAAGAACAGGGATCTATCAAAGTCTGATCTTCACATGTTTGTGGAAGTGCATCATGGCACGAATAAAGGAGATTTCTGAGGACCTCAGAAAAGCGTTGTTGATGCTCATCAGGCTGGAAAAGGTTACAACTGGGCCCCCCATGCTTTGGTCACTTGCTCAATGAGTGCGATAAGGGCTTCCAGATCATTGTGCTGCCCCATCTTAGTGAGTGTGACGTGGGGTTGGTCCGCTGCAGTCTGTTTCTGTTCCTTTCAGAGGGCGATCAGCACTTGGTGCTTGTTCTGTTGGGTGGCAGCGAGGGCATGGATAAGGTCCTTAAGTGGCGAGGTCTCCATGGGGTGGTTCCCTTCAGTATCCTGGCTTTCAGCACCATTGTAGCAAGTTCCTGACATGGATGGAATACTGAAGCGCAGCAGGCAGGAAATTATGTTAACACAGACTTTATTCTTACGCTCTTTGTAGCTTTTCAGCTCTACTTTTGCTCATTCACATTTCTCTCTCTCTCACTCACTCACTCACACACACACACACACACACACACACACACACACACACACACAGAGACAAGTGCTTTGGTTGGGAGAGCTGCTTCTCCTTTGCTCTCTCCTTCCCTTTCTATCCTGCATTGTCACTGCAAACACACACAACATTAATTGACAAAAGGTGTACTGACTTTGCCACTCACCTTCCCTGGCCCAGCCCTCAATTCACCAACCAGTGCTTGGTTACGCCTCCACTGCCACAACTATACAGGAGCAAAATTCATTACTATTGTGTAAGGGAAGAGGAGAGAGAACTAATTCCTAAACTCAAATGAAATGCAAATAAACAACATATTTCGGCTGAGCCATGTACAGCTGAACTTTCAAGACTACATATATTTGTCTTATATTTTGCATTTCATATCATAAATTTGGAATATATTTTGAATATATTTCACACTGAACATCATGGGACCTATCTTACACCCAGCGCAAAGTGGCACCTAGCACAACACGAGTCTTTGCTTGTTTGAGACTGATGCCATTGTAACTTCCCCGTCTAGCACCCACATTGTTTAAATAGTAAATGCACTTGTGCCCATCTGAGCACCCGTGGGCATGCTGGTCTTGCAATGAGGTGTGGCTGGGCACATTATTGGTGCATTGCTGTCTTGAGGCAGTGGAAAGCAATTGACCAAGAAAAAACCTGGTCTGAAGCACAGTATTTCATTGTTACTTTAAGCGCATGTTATCAAGATAGTAATATGCAGCTACATAGGTGGGTGCACAACATGCATACACTGTTACACACATGGGGATGTGCAGCAATGCACAAATATCCATCCATCTGTCCATAAATTCATTATCTATACTGCATATTCGTCAGAGTGGCAGGGTAAGCTGGAACCAATCCCAACTGACTTCGGGCAAGAGGCAGGGTATTCCCTGGACAGGTTGTCAGTCTATTGCAGGGCTAATACAGAGATGAACAACCATTCACATGTGTGAGCAGTTTAGAGTAGCCATTCGACCTGATGTGCATGTCTTTGGACTACGGGAGGAAACCGGAGCACTAGCAGATGTGGAAAAAATTAAAAAATAGAAAGGTTATAATGTGAAAGATTATCATTTTGTACATTAAGATATTAAAAATGTCATGATGGTTAGTTTTAATATTTATTAGGCTATTACTTGCTGCTACTTCCTCCCATACCTGTTTCATCTCAGGGAGCTTTGGTGGAATCCTGCTTTTACCATTGATGGTCTATTTCCTCTGCAGAGAAGCATTCTTTCCTACTACAGTGTCCTGCAAAATATTTATCCCCCTTGGTGTTTGTCCTGTTTTGTCATATTATAAACTGGAATTAAAATGGATTTTTGGGGGGTTAGCATCATTTGATTTGCCCAACATGCCTACCACTTTAAAGGTGCTTTTTATTGTAACACAAAAATAATTTAAGATGAAAAAACAAATCTGGAGTGTGCATAGGTATTCACCCCTATCAATACTTTCTAGAGCCACCTTTTGCTGCAATTACAGCTGCAAATCTCTTAGGGTATGTCTTTATTAGCTTAGCACATTGAGCCACTGGGATTTTTGCCCATTCCTCAAGGCAAAACTGCTCCAACTCCTTCAAGTTAGCTAGGTTGCGTTGGTGTAAAGCAGTCTTCAAGTTATGCCACAGACTCTCAAATGGATTGATGTCTGGGCTTTGACTAGGCCATTCCAAGACATTTAAATGTTTCTCATTAAACCACTCAAGTGTAGCTTTAGCAGTATGTTTAGGGTCATTGTCCTGCTGGAATGTGATCCTCTGGCTGACTGAAACGGGTTTTCTTCCAGAATTTACTGTATTTAGTGCCATCCATCTTTCCTTCAGTCCTGACCAGCTTTCCTGTCCTTGCAGATGAAAAACATCCCCACAGCATGATGCTACCACCATGTTTCACTGTAGGAATGGTGTTCTCAGGGTGATGGGAAGTGTTTTGTTTATGCCACATATGTCTATATTTCTCCACAACTTTGTCCCTGACCTGTTTGGAGTGTTCCTTGGTTTTCATGTTGCTTGCTTAGTAGTGCTGCAGCATCAGGGTCCTTCCAGAACAGGTTGATTTATACAGACATCATGTGACAGATCATGTGACACTTTGATTGCACACAGGTGGATCTTAAGCACCTAATTATGTGATTTATGAAGTGAATTTTTGGACCAGCTCTTATTTAGGGGTTTCATATGAAAGGGGGTGAATACCTTTGCACACTCTAGATTTCTTTTTTTTCATCTTAATTATTGTTTGTGTCCCAATAAAACAACAATTTTCACCTTTAAAGTGGTAGGCATGTTGTGTAAATTAAATGGTCCTACCCCCCCCCAAAATCCACTTTTAATTCCAGCTTGTAATGCAACAAAACAGGACAAACACCAAGGTGGATGAATATTTTTACAAGATGCTGTACCTGGTAAATCTACTGTTGTAATAGCAATCTGCCAAAGTGCCAGTGTACCTGGCTTTTAAAGGGAATGGGAGATGACAGTTTTATTGCGTGTCACGCCCAAACCACACCCAAGTTTAATTAAGAGACAAAGTACAAACCTTTTGAACCATATGCCTCACACTGCAACCATTATTTATTCTGTTAAACTAGCAAAAGTAGATTTGGACATACCCTAAATCCACTTCTGCTATCCACTTCGGACCGTGTGCTTAGATTGTTGAAATAGGCCTCATGAATTTTATGTTTCAAATATATTTCAAAAGTTCAAATATATGTGAACAATAATGCACATATTTTGTAGTGTATTTACAACATATTCTACATATATTTTTGACTTCAGTTTATGATATGTCATCATGATCTAGTATACGCATGCCCCACAGAGAAAAATGTAATGAAATATACAGTGTCAAGAAAAAATAAGTGACCGCTTTGGAAGTATATGTATTTATGAATAAACGTATCTTAAAATATGGTATGCTCTTTGTCTAAGTTACAATAATGAGCAAACACAATGTTTTATTTAATAATGCACAATTATATCTGCCATGTCTTTGTTGAACACGGCTATTAAATATTCACAAGGCTGGTGATAAAATTAAATGAGCCCTTGGATTTAATAACTGGCTGAACCTCTTTGGTAGCAATAACCTCAAACAAGCACTTCCAATAGCTGTGGCTCAGACCTGCTGAACATTCAGGTGGAGTTTTGAACTTCCTTTCAGCTCTGCTTCCAATTAACCATATTGTTAGGATGTCTAGTGTGAATGGCTGTCTATTTGGTTAAAATCTGGGCTTTGACTGAACCACCTAAAATTTCCTTTTTGAAGCTATTCTGTGGTAGATTTACTCCACTGTTTGGGGTCATTGTCCTATTGGATCACCCAACTTCTATTGAGCTTCCGCTAGCAGACAGCCACCCTGACATTTACCCTGTAGGATACCTTGATAATCTTGGGAATTCATTTTGCCCTCAGTGTGTTTACATGCACATCCAAATCGAGCTACTGTTGGTAATCGAGCTAAGGGTCCCAGCAGGGGTGCCAGAGAAATCCAATCCTACATGCACACAAGGAAATCGAGCTATTGTGTGAGGTACATTGTGCACCCGAGCCACAGGTGGCGCTACACGCCCCATCGTGTTGGTACACTTCTGGTTGTCGTCATGAAGAAGAGCTATTTAAGAGTATAAACAAAGTTATCAGTTCCGTGTTCACAAAGTTATCAGTTCTGTGTTCCGTGTTCTCTTCTGCTGCTCGCTACTACTACTGTTGTCATGCCGACCGAGGCTGTTGTGTTTTCTGCTTGTGGTCTCATCACTCGTCACTTCCGGAAGGGGCAGTGCTGAAGTAAGTAGCTCGACTACATAGCTCGATAGGGTTTACATGCACTAAGTAGCTCGGCTACAATCGCATAATCTAGGTCGTGTAGCTTGATTATGAGAAATCCAGTTCGGTTCGATTTCAGCCGAGCTAAGGTGTTTCCATGGCATTTAGAACTTCGATTTCAGTCGAGCTACGGCAGAAATTCGATTTTCTCTATGTGCATGTAAACGCACTGATTTTGAGCTGTCCAGGCCCTGAGGCAGCAAAGCATCCCCAAATCACAATGCTCCCTCCACCACACTTCACCGTTGAGATGTTTTCATATGCCTTTTTTATGCCATACATTGTGCTGTGAGTTCTCCACTATAATTCAAACTTCATTTCATCAGTCCACAAAATGTTTTCCCAGTAGCAATGTGGCATGTCAGTGTGCTTTTTGATAAACTTAAGGCATGCAGCAATGTTTTTTTTTTGGGAGAGCAGCTTTTTCCTCCATGGTCTCCTGCCATGGACATCCTTCCTGTTCATTGTTTTGGATATGGTAGACTCATTAACAGAGATATTATCCAATTCCAATGATTCCTTCAAGCCTTTACCTGTTACGCTAGGGTTCTTTACCTTGATGAGGATTCTGCATTGAGCCTTTAGAGTAATCTTGGCTGGGGCCCCAGTTCTTGGAAGACTAGTCACAGTACTAAATTGTCTCATTTGTCTTACTGTGGAGTGATGAATATCTAAACCCACTAAGATTGCTTTGTTACCCTTTCCTGATTTATGCAAATCAACAGTTCTTCATCTTAGGTTTTCTGAGATCTCTCTTTTATGAGGCATGGTTCACATCAGCAGATGTTTCTTGTGAATAGCAAACTCAAATTGTTTGAGTGTCAAAGTAGCTCTAACCCACAACTCTGAACTCATTTCATTGATTGGACTCCAAGTTTGCTGACTCCTGACTCCAATTTGCTCAACTAATCTGACTCAACTTTTGTTGACATCATTAGCCTAAGGGTTCACATACTTTTTCCCAACATACACTGAATGTTTAAATAATATCTTGAATATGGACAAGAACAAAGCAATAATTTGTGTGTTAATAATTAACAGATTGTGTTGGTTTTTTGTTGTAACTTAGATCAAGGGTTCTCAGCCTTTTCTACTTCCAGGCCTACTTATTCTTATTTGACAAGTAACGAGTTGGGGCCCATCAAAAAAGATCCCCAATTATTTTGGCTCATCTATTGTATTAGAATCTACTAATATATGATAAGGTGTATTAATGGAATGTGGCATCATTCCCTGTTACAGATGGGAGCCCAGAAATTAAATAAACGCAATAAAAACTGTTTTTAATTGTAGGTATTGTATTTAAAACTGTATGGACGTGCCAGAAGCCAACATAAAACCATGCATGCAGGGCATTCTCAGTCAAAAGAGATTATTGATCCAAAAGTGGAGTCTGGTTGATTAACACAAGAACTTATTGCCGTGTTTGTGTACAGCAAACAAGCAAGTTATTAAAACTAAGAAGTACACTTAAAGAAATGGCTATAGAAACCGCTCAATGGGATAGATCCTTACACGTTAACAAAGAAGGATTTTTCTTATGATGTTGGAAAATTATCCATCCATTGAGTTCCCCAACATCTCAAACTACCTGGTGCTGCAGACGTCATTCTACATGGACAAACAGATGAAAACCTGGGGGAGCATGGAGGTGTACAATTTTTATATGTGACTGGGTTAAAGATCTGGGGAGCAGGACACAAGATAAATCTTGTATCGTTTATGCCTGGGTTAGTAGACATTTTTGGGCTTTTTGTATGCATCTTTGCGATGGGTGCTAAGACATTATAAATTTTCATATTGGGTGTAAACAAACCACAGCCACTAGATTTTCAATCCGCTCTTCTCTTCTCTTCCATGTAAATCATTCACAAAGATCCACAGAAACCCCTTTAAAGAACTGTATTATGCATATTAAATAGATGTTAGTTTACAACATGGTGACCATGATCAAACAGGAAACAAAAGCACATCTGAGGACTTAATTGTCTCCTGAACTTCAAAACATCATGAAATAACAGAAAATGCTGAGAAAAGTGATTTGTGAATCCAAACAGAATAAATTGGAGGAATTTGCAAACCTTTCACGAAGTGATCACTGCAAAGTCCAGCGTTCTTTGACTCTGCTCCTTTCCATCGCAGTGAAAGGTTCAAGAATCACCTTTCTTGTCATCTTTTGGGAAAATCCTTTGCTCTTTCACCTTTTATCAATTTCACAGTTTGTTTGATTTGAACAGTCTGAAACAGTGCAGGCATAGGGCATTTTTATGACTAGCAATGATAGTAACGCTTTGTGAACAGTGAGCTTAGCTGACCGCCACTTCATGTCTTGTATATTTAATGAGGCGGATGTGACATCAGATGCAACCCAGCAATTGAACTCTACTAAAAATTAGCTTCAACTTGGGGGGGGGGAATTGCAGCCTACAAGATGGTGCTTCATGGCCCACTAATCAGGGTTTCCCCTGGGTTCTGAAAAATATTTTCCCCTTTTTTCCTTGAAAAATAGTCAAATACTTGTATTCTTCTTTTTCTTAGTCTCTATTTTTCCTTAGTTACCGACTTAACAAAGTGAACTTAATACAGGTTTACACTGCAAAAAATGGTATCTTAGCAAGTGAAAATATCTTGAAAATAGTTGAAACGATCTAGTATTTCCAATTAGAAGAATACAAGACACCAATTCTGAGATTATTAAACCTAGTTCTAGATCACAACCAACTTATTCTAAGATGTTTTATCAAGTAAAAATATCTGTCCATGCAGCAAGATAATTTCACTCGTATTAAGTAATTTTCTCCTCAAATTCAGTTTTAAATTTTTTTCAATGTATACCAACCAAACTGGCACAATTCAGATATTTGTACAGATACAGTTAGGCCACTCCATTACATATAAAATTTGGGCTCCACTCCAGCCTCTAATAAGAACGATTTGATTTTGGGCACCCTGTGCACCATCAAGCTAAATAAACCTCTTTAGTTTGAGCTTACTTATGGTTATTTTAGCATGGAATTATTCAAAAGAGGTATTAGGACTCCTTTTAGCCTTTACTTCAACACAAAACTTGATTCACAATTGAACAGAGTTGAGAAGAATCTCAGAACAACCAACAGTGAAGGAATCCGTATTTCCCATCGATTTACGAACCGGACACTGCATTTTTCATCATGCATTATTTAGACCAGGGCCATTTCTATTCTAGCTATTGAAAAGACCAGGGGCTGATGTTAGTTTTCCTGGGGTTTGCATTTTTTAAGGGAGATTAGAATCGATATGTTGTGGAGGTTATATCTAACTTCACAAGATGTCACCCACACAAATTCGAAGGTCATGACATCTTTATTACTGATTTTTCACTGCTCTTTTTAAATGTATGTAGTTCATTTCAGTTTCTGTCTCCTTAGTATCAAGTTATCATCAACACCCATAATGTCTCAGGAAACTGAGGCATGTGTCAATTGACTTAAATAGCACTAGTAAAATTAATCATCAGTTTAATAAAAATGTATCATTTCTCACACACATCTGTCCTTTAGGACCACCAAGACATTGATTCTAAGCTAAATTATTATATTACAACAAAATTCCAGATGTTATCCAAGTCTATTAATCTCTTACCATTTTTGAGGGTGAAAATACCTGTGGGCTATAACCCCGGGTGATGGTGCCTAACAATGCCACAGCATTAGCCACGGGGACCCTACATGCCATGCCCCCTGAAATATAGAGCACTTCAATCAGCTGACAGCACTTTCACTTTAGTGTGGTTATTTATTTATTTTAACTGCCCCCTGCATTACTGACACTGTCTGATGTGCTCGGGGACGGTACGGGCTCTGAGTGTGCCTCCTCCGTGACTCTTTCAGCCCTTAAATAATTCAGTGCTTGAAGAAACCTGCCCAAAAAACTTCACCAGCTTTAGACTGCACCATTATTTGGTTCCTGCAAAGATGATTACACCACCACATAAGGCCAATTAAGATGCACTGTGATTAATCAGAAGCTTGGCGCTCATTTGGTCATTGTGCATTTGATTTTTATTGGTCACAAGCTTGCGCTCATTGTTTACATACTGGGTTCCCGCCGTCTCTTCATTGTGGTTGGATTTCGGCAAACGGAGGGATTTGTGCAGGGACTTCTATAAAAGATGACTTATGATAAAAGATGAGAAATACATTCGTGAATGTGACAACTGCTAGTAATTTTCTCTTTATGGATTATATGGATTATATTCATCAATGACGAGCGTGATGAGCACCAGCAGGAATCCTGACTAATGGGCCATGGCCCAATGCTTGAGAAACACTGACTTGGATGAAGATCAGACTATGTTTTAAGATAAATTTATATATAAATGCAGGTAATTCAAATGCATATACTGTTAGGACTGGGGACTGTCTTGGCCTCTAGAGGCCGCTGTTATGTTTTTTTTTCTTGTCATGTTTGTTTTGGGCCTCTAGAGGTCGCCACTGCTTCTGTGTTTTGTGTTTGTTTTGATTGCCTGTTTAGTCCTCATTATTGTCACCTGTTTCCCATTTAGCTTGTGTATAAATACTTCCTCAGTTTTGTCCCCAGTCACGGAGTCTTTGTGCTACCTATGGTTTGTTTCCTCTGTCCCGTGTACCTTGCTTATGCTCTTGTGTTTTTTGGTATTTTGTTTTCTTTGGACTTTGTACTACCTTTTTGGATCTTCTGAGTGTTTTGCATTTTGCCTCTTCTTTTCTCATTTTTGGACTTTGAACCTTTGGATCATACTTTTTTTTTTGCCTTGGATTATTTACTTTGTAAATAAACTGTTTTTTTTTTTTGTACTCTACTATTGTCTCACGCCTCTGCACTTGAGTCAATCCCCTGGTGGCCTAGTGGGGGTTTGCTGGATCACTACACCAGCGACCCGGGTTCGAATCTCAGCACAACCCTAACAGAAAGACTCCGTCATGACCGACTCAGCAGAGGCTTCTTCAACTGTCTACCCGGCTAACCTTCAGGGAATTATGGCCGCTTTAACACGCTTCGGAGCTACCATGGACACTCATGGACGAACTCTTGCAAGCCAACGTGAGACCCTTGCTCACCACGAGGTACTGCTTCAGCAAATTGGGAAAACCCTGGCACAGCTGACTTCTCTGCCCCCATCTCCTCTGCCTGATTCTGCTCCTGCTCCAGTGCCTCCTGCCACGCTGCCTCCTTCACCTCGCGAACCCAGCCTTCTTGCACCACAGAGGTATGACGGCAAGCACAGTGAGTGCTGGGAGTTCCTTACCCAGTGCCAACTCACCTTTGAGCTCCAGCCCACCACTTACAATACGGATCGCCGCAAGATTGCCTTTGTGATAACCTTGTTAGCTGGTAAGGCACGAGCTTGGGCAACAGCCATCTGGCAGAGACAGGGACCCGAGTGCTCTGATTTCCAGCTGTTTACGGAGGAGATGCTTCGTGTCTTCGATCAAGCAGACATCAGTAAAGACGCAGCCAGAAAGCTCATGTCCATCCGGCAAGGAGGAAGCGTCGCAGACTACGCCATTTCGTTCTGGACGCTCACAGGAGTAGGTGGATGGAACGAGACTGCCCTGGTTTCAGCCTTCCACCATGGTCTGTCTGACCCCATCAAAGATGGTCTGGCCTCTATCGGATGCCCAAGTGACCTCGAAACACTGATTTCACATGCCATTCGTCCTGACAACAGGATTAGAGAGCGTCGCCAAGTCCTGAGCCTCCCCGGCCTCACTGCCTCAACTTGGAACCCGTCTACCTCCTCCAGTGACTGTCTAGAGCCCATGCAAGTGGGCCGTACTCGTTTCTCCGCATCTGAGAGGGAGCGCAGAAGGAGGGAGAAGTGCTGCATCTACTGTGGCAAGCCTGGCCATTTCCGAGCATCATGTCCCGAGCTCTCGGGAAAAGGACCGCCCTGTCCAGCAGAGGGAGGGTTGTGACGGGGCCTACCCTCTCTCCTGAACTTCCTGGCCAAGGAGTCTACATCCCGGTCTCCATCTCCTGGGGTGAGTCAGTCCACTCTCGCCAGGCCTTGTTAGACTCCGGGGCGGCTGGAAACTTTATGGATGTCCACTTCGCCCAAAGTATCAATGTCCTGACTGCGCCTCTTGAAGTCCCACTGTCTGTGTCTGCCCTGGATGGCCAAGCCTTAGGTGACGGAAGAGTCACCCAAGTAACTTCTCCAGTCTTCCTCCAGTCTCAAGGTCACAAGGAAGAAATATCCCTGCACCTGATTCATTCACCAGAGTTCCCAGTTATTCTAGGTCTTCCTTGGCTTACCCGCCACAACCCTTGTATAGACTGGGTCACTAGCCAGGTTGTGGAGTGGGGTCCTGCATGCTATGCCTCTTGTCTGCTCTCTAGCTCTCCTGTGTCTCCTGCCGAGCCTCCTGATCTCAGAGTTATTTCAAGTTCCCACAGAGTACTGGGATCTCAAAGAAGTTTTCAGCAAGAGCAGGGCTGCCGTTCTTCCTACGACTGTGCCATCGACTTGCTCCCTGGGGCTACCCCTCCTCGCGGCAGACTGTTTTCCCTCTCTCAGCCAGAACGCAAGGCCATGGAGGAGTACATCAAGGACGCCTTGGCCTCTGGGTTCATTTGACCCTCCACCTCACCCACTGGTGCCGGCTTCTTCTTTGTCGACAAGAAGGATGGGGGGCTCCGACTGTGTATTGATTACAGGGGCCTGAACAAGATCACTGTGTGCAACTGCTATCCCCTTCCACTGATGTCCACAGCGTTCGATCTGCTCCAAGGCGCCACTGTCTTCACCGAGTTGGACTTACGGAATGCATATCACCTCATCCGCATCCGACAGGGAGATGAGTGGAAGACTGCCTTTAACACCCCGTCAGGGCACTACGAGTACCAAGTTATGCCCTTCGGACTCACCAATGCGCCAGCTGTGTTTCAGGCCCTTATCAACGACATCTTGAGGGATATGATCAATCAGTACGTTTTCGTCTACCTCGATGACATCTTGATATTTTCTAAGACCTTGCAAGAGCACCGCCACCATGTCCGCCAGGTTCTCCAGAGGCTACTACGGAACAATCTGTTTGCTAAGGCCCAGAAAGGCGAGTTTCATGTTCCCGAGATCTCCTTCCTGGGATTTATTGTACGGACGGGACAATTCCAAATGGACCCAGCCGTCCGGGACTGGCCCACTCCCAAGCCCGTTAAGAAGGTGCAGCGGTTCTTAGGATTCGCTAACTTCTACCGCAAGTTCGTCAGGAACTTCAGTTCCATAGCAGCACCCATGTCGGATCTCGCCAAAAGGACTGCTGGATCTTATGTCTGGTCTCCTCAGGCGGAAAAGGCGTTTAAGGACCTCAAGCACCGCTTCTGCACAGCACCCATTCTGGTCCTCCTGGACACTTCTCAACCATTCATCATCGAGGTGGACGCCTCGGACAGTGGTGTCGGCACGGTTCTCTCTCAATGCTCGGAGGGGAAGTTGCACCCCTGCGCATACTTCTCCCACCGCCTGAGCCCTGCGGAGTCCTGGTATGATGTGGGGGACCGAGAACTGCTAGCGGTCAAACTGGCCCTTGAGGAGTGGAGGCACTGGCTGGAGGGAGCGCAACATCCATTCCTGGTTTGGACGGACCACAAGAACCTGGAGTACCTGCAGCAAGCCAAGAGACTGAACCCACGACAGGCTAGGTGGGCCCTGTTTTTTAGTCAATTTAACTTCACCCTATCGTACCGCCCTGGCTCTAAGAACACCAAGCCTGACGTGCTTTCCAGGCTGTTCTCTGCCACCAACAGGGAGAGTGAAGTTGGGCCTATCATCCCTGTGTCCCGGATTGTGGCCCCTGTCCGCTGGGGTGTCGAGGAGGTCGTCCGACGGGCTCAACGCCAGGACCCCGGTCCTGGGACGGGGCCACCGGGCCTCTTGTACGTCCCTCGTCAAGCCCGGGCCAAGGTTCTCCAGTGGGGTCACTCATCCCCTCTCACCGCCCACCCGGGAGCTCGGAGGACCCTGGACTTCTTGAAAAGACTCTTCTGGTGGCCGAGCATGGAGAAGGAAGTGAGGTCATTCGTCCTGTCCTGTGATGTTTGCACCAGAACCAAGAACCCACGACAGCGTCCCCAGGGTCTCCTGCATCCTCTGCCTATTCCCCGGCGTCCCTGGTCCCATGTGGCGGTCGACTTCATCACGGGCCTTCCTGACTCTCAAGGTAACACTGTCATTTTAGTCATAGTCGACAGATTCTCTAAGGCCTGCCGCTTCATACCGCTGTGCAAGCTCCCTTCTGTCCTTGAAACAGCGAAACTGTTTATGCATGTCTTCCGAGTCTTTGGTCTCCCACAGGACATCGTCTCAGACTGGGGGCCCCAGTTCTCCTCCCAAGTGTGGCACAGGTTCTGCAAGCTCATCGGGGCCACTGCCAGCCTCTCCTCTGGGTTCCACCCCCAGTCCAATGGCCAGACGGAGAGGCTCAACCAGGACCTAGAAACCACCCTGCGAGGCCTGATAACCCGACATCATGGAGCACCTGGCTGCCATGGGCAGAGTACACCCACAACACCCTGCAGTCATCGGCCACCAAGTTGTCGCCGTTCCAGTGCCAATTCGGGTTCCAGCCACCTCTGTTCCCGGACCAGGAGGAGGACGCTGGGGTGCCCTCGGTCAACCAATATGGGAGATGGTGTCGCAAGACCTGGAGCAAGGTCAGGAGGACCCTCATCCAGACTTCCAGGTCCAACCAGACTCAGGCCAACCGCCATAGAAGGCCTGCCCACGTTTTCCGCCCTGGGCAGCGGGTTTGGCTGTCCGCCAAGGACCTTCCACTGCGGGTGGAGAATCGCAAGCTTGCTCCTCGCTACGTTGGTCCCTTCAAAGTTGTGCACAGGGTGAACCCTGTCTCCTACCGGCTTCAGTTACCACAGATGCTAAGGATCAACCCCACATTCCATGTTTCCCTGTTGTGGCCCGTACTGTCATCCACGTATGCTCCTGCCCCAGGAATCCCCCCCCCCCCCCCGCATCCTCCAGGGTCAGACTGTGTTCACTTCCTGCTTGACTTCCGCTGGGTCCGCAGTGGGCTCCAATATTTAGAGGACTGGGAGGGCTATGGCCCTGAGGAGCGCTGCTGGGTCCCCGCTTGGGATGTATTAGATAAAGAACTTTGTCGGGACTTCCATTCAGCCCATCCGGATCACCCTGGGAACGTCAGGAGACACTCCTTGGGGGGGGTCCTGTTAGGACTGGGGACTGTCTTGGCCTCTAGAGGCTGCTATGTTTTTTTTTCTTGTCATGTTTGTTTTGGGCCTCTAGAGGTCGCCACTGCTTCTGTGTTTTGTGTTTGTTTTGATTGCCTGTTTAGTCCTCATTATTGTCACCTGTTTCCCATTTAGCTTGTGTATAAATACTTCCTCAGTTTTGTCCCCAGTCACGGAGTCTTTGTGCTACCTATGGTTTGTTTCCTCTGTCCCGTGTACCTTGCTTATGCTCTTGTGTTTTTTGGTATTTTGTTTTCTTTGGATTTTGTTCTACCTTTTTGGATCTTCTGAGCATTTTGTATTTTGCCTTTTCTTTTCTTATCTTTGGACTTTGTACTACCTTTTTGGATCTTCTGAGCGTTTTGCATTTTGCCTCTTCTTTTCTCATTTTTGGACTTTGAATCTTTGGATCATACTTTTTGGTTTTTTTTGCCTTGGATATTTTACTCTGTAAATAAACTGTTTTTTTTTTTTTTTTTTGTACTCTGCTATTGTCTCACGCCTCTGCACTTGAGTCAATCCCCTGGTGGCCTAGTGGGGGTTTGCTGGATCACTACACCAGCAACCTGAGTTCGAATCTCAGCAAAACCCTAACATGTACTATATCATGGCAACTATAATAACTCTCTTATGTTGGGCAAAAGGAACTCCAAGACAGGCGTGACAATTCAAGGTGCACTGTATTTTCTCACTTTCACTTTTCAGTGACTACTAACACACACACACATGCCACAAGTGTTGGGGAACCCAGCTCTCTCTCTCGTTACTTGCTACATGGAAGACACACAGAGACACATGTTAATAGAGAGCCAGTAATTAGACAAGGGTGTAACTCATCTCGTGTTATCTGCTGGTTCAACGGGACTCCTCGCCGTTCACAGCTGATGCTTGAGCGCACACTCTCTGCCACACACGCCCACCGCCTGACTCAGCTGATTAACCCCCCCCCCCCCCCCCCCCCCCCCCGGTGGGAGAGGTAATCTGCCACCACCATCTGTGCTCCTGGCCTGTGGACCACCTCTAATTTGAAGGGCTGAAGGGCCAGATACCAGTGGGTGATCCACACGTTGGCATTCATGTGATGGAGCCACTGGAGTAGGGCATGGTCTGAACAGAGGATAAAAGGGCATCTTAGCAGGTAGTACTGGAGAGTGAGGACTGCCCACTTGATAGCCAAACACTCCTTCTCTATGGTGCTGCACTTCAACTCTTGCATCGATCGCTTGCGGCTGATGTACAGCACCAGGTGCTCCTCCCCCTCCATCAACTGGGTCAAAACTGCCCCCAGCTCTCTATCTGATGTGTCAGTCTGTAAAACTAAAGGAAGAGAAAAGTCAGGTGAATGCAACAGCAGACCTTCACATAAAAGCACTTGAATTTGAGCAAAAGCCTGTTCACACGGCTCCGACCACTGGACCGGATCTAGTGCCCCATTTTTATTGAGGTCAGTCAGCAGGCTGCGGACATCCAAAAAATTGGGCATGAACTGCCTGTAATAGCCAGCCAGCTCCAGGAACTGCCTCACCCCTTTTTTGATCTTGTGTCAGGCAGGCCGCAGTTGCTGCAGTCTTATCTATTTGGGGACGCACCTGCCTATGACCCAAGTGGAAGCCCAGATATTGTACTTCCACCTGCCTAATTGTACACTTTTTTTGGGTTTGCCATGAGCCCAGAGTGCCTCAGCGACCTCAGGACAGCCCTTAGATGTTGCAAATGTTGCTGTCAATTATTACGGTAAATGTCATCTACATAGACAGCAGCATATGCATTGTGCAGACAGAGGTTTCGGTCCATGAGACACTGAAACATTGCTGGGGCCCCAAACAACCCAAATGGAAGGATGAGAAATTGGTGTAAACCAAACGGCGTGGAAAAGGGCTTTTTCCCCCCATGGGATAATGGAGTTAAGGGAAGAATTGGAAGGATCAGAGAGATGATCATTTCGTCTGTCAAGCTGTCCATCACTATGGCAAACTGAGGAGAGATGCAGAGCATGTTGGAAGGAGAATGTTGAGGATGGAGCTGCCAGGCACATGAAAACGAGGAAGGCCAAAGAGGAGATACATGGATGTGGTGAGAGAGGACATGAAAGTGGCAGGTGTGGTAGAGAAGGATGCAGAAGACAGGGAGCAATGGAGACGAAAGAGCCACTGTGGCGACTCCTAATCAGGAGCAGCCAGAAGAAGTAGTAGTAGAAGATAACGTACTTAAGGGGATCTGCCAGTATCCCTTTGTCTAATCCAGTGTCGAATAAAAGTGAGTCATGCCTAACCAATCAAGCAGTTCATCAATGTGAGACATCAGATATGCGTCAAATTTGGACACCACGTATATTTTTTATATAGTCCACACAGAACCTGACCGTTCTATCAGTCTTGGGAACTAAGACCATTGGGCTGCTCCAGTCACTGTGCAAGTCCTCAATTACTTCCATGTCAAGCATCGCCTTGAGTTCATCCCGAACCACATTTTTCTTGTGCTTGGGGAGCCGATATGGGTGGCTGCGCACCACCACACCTGGGGAAGTCTCAATGTGGTGCTCTATGAGGTTAGTGAGACCAGGCAGGGAGGGGTGAGAACACATT
This sequence comes from Neoarius graeffei, assembly GCF_027579695.1. Classification (NCBI taxonomy): domain Eukaryota; kingdom Metazoa; phylum Chordata; class Actinopteri; order Siluriformes; family Ariidae; genus Neoarius; species Neoarius graeffei. The sequence goes on along the minus strand of NC_083574.1, from coordinate 69,703,747 downwards.
GCATAATTCCTCCTCCCACCTGATAACTTGTGCTCCCTGGGACAGTGAGAGGTGGTCTCCACAGGGGACCAGGGTGAATTGCACTGTATCTTTTAGACTTTCCTCCAATCCCAGCTTCGCCCTCTCCAGAACTACAATCACCAGAGCCACAGGAAACATCTCTCTCCATGGTTTCAGGAGATTGAGGTGGTAAATTTGATTTGCATCGCTCCGATCTGTGCACCTGGCCTCATAGTCAACTTCCCCAATTCACTGCGTGACCTCAAAGGACCCTTGCCACTTGGCAAGTACTTTTGTGCTTGATGTGGGCAGTAAAAGGAGTACTTTATCTTCTGGTGCAAATTCCCTTGGCTGTGTTACTCTGTTGTACAGGTGGGATTGACTGTCTTGTGCCTGTAGCAAATTCTCCCAGGCTATGTGACTGTGTGTGGAGTCTTGCTCTCAGGTCAAGAACATATTGAATTTTTCATTTTTGCTTTCTGAAGGTCCATCCTCCCAATTTCCATTAATGACATCTAAGACACCATGGGGCTTGCACCCATAGTACAGCATTTCAGATGGGGAAAACCTGGTGGAGGTTTGTGGGACCTTGCACAATGCAAACAACAAAGGGTTGAACAACTTATCCCAGTTTCCAGCTTCCCCGTGAAGGAACATATGAATTGAATGTTTGATTAAATCATTTGACCAGCCCATTCTGCGAGAAAAAAGGGGAGAGTTGGTTCGCAACAGCACATTCAATCATCTTTGATAGGAATGGGAAAAAAGAAACTGGGTGGTAGTTCTGGATGACATTGGGGTCTAGGGTGGGGTGTTTTCAGCAGTGGAGTAATGTCGGAGCGTTTAAAGCTGGAGGGAAAGTATCTGGAGGACAAGGAGGAGTTGACAAGCGAGATGATAAATGGAAGGATGTCAGATGTGATAATCTGGAGGAGAGATGAGGGGATAGGGTCAAGGGCACCGGTGGTATGACTGTGAGGGCGCAGGAGCTGGGAGACATCAGGGTGGGTTTCCTGAAAGCCTCTTAAGGCTAAAGAGTGTCTTTATCTGCCTCTTAAGTTCCATTGTTGGGCAAACATAGTTTTCACGAACAATGGGAGAATATTTGGGGGACCTCTCTGGGTCCAAAATGGTGCTTTCTTGTCATTTTGTTCCTTTGCCTGACCCTGTTCAGAACATGGACATCGGCTCAACTGGTGTTCATGTCTACCATCGCCAGACGCTTCTTCAGTGCAGAAATCATCATAAAAGATGATCTGCTGGAGAAGCTATGTGACCTTGGCCTGCTGCGAGGAACAAGCCTCCAGTCCTCGGCCTTGCCTAAGGCCAGTGACCCAGGGAGGGGCTATTGAAAGCAGTGTGTGAGGAGGTGAAAACGCAGCAAGTGTGGGGGTGTCCATGCTAGGCTAACAGCTAACCCTAGCTGGACAGCTCTCCCATCCATTCTGCTCTCCAGTGTCTGCTACCTGGAAAACAAACTGGGCTATGTCCGACTCGGGCGAATTACTCAGAGTGAAACGTTTTGTTGACATAAAGTTCAAAATGAGCATGTATTTAAAAAAAAAATTCTCAGTTTCAACATTTGACATCTCTTTGTACCATTTTCAATTAAATATAATTTGCAAATATATTTATCGCATTGTTTATTTACAGTTTATACAGTGCACCAGCTTTTTTGGAATTGGGGTTATATTCACGAGTGAGCGAAGCAAACAAGTGAACATATTTTCAACATGAGAAGATAAACTTCATATCTTCGTGCCATTGTGTAATGTTCTTTATCTGATATGGACACATCCGCCAAAATAAATGCAAGTTATTCAAAATAATTGTAATTTTGAACCAGTTTGCCATTTTGACATGTCTAGTCAACAGGAAAACGTTGGGCGTGATGTCATCGGAGTGAAATCGGAAATTATTATCCATACAGGACACTTTTTTTTTTTCAATGGAATAGAAATGTGTATTCTGTTCCCTTCTAGCGGCTTTCATTCATTTGGTTTGATAGCATGCAATATTGTCATATCGCTTATCCTTCATGGATTACATCACTCTATCCAATGGACAATGAACATTCAATATGGTTTATGATATTGCATGGTTGTCAAGACAGCATGAGGTCACACGTCGGAGCTGATGCAAATATTTAATGAGAGAGCTTTCTGCTACGCATTTCTTTGTTTGCTGGTGAATGTGTGTATTATTAATAATAATAATAATAATAATAATAATAATGGCTTTTTTCATTGTATATTAGATATACTCCATTCACCACTCAACGCCAGTGTTGGTAAACCCGCTGAGAATGAGCAAACTACAAACATGTACACCCCGGACTACAACTCCTAGTACACACAGCGCTCTGTCTCCTGCCTACTGAATCACAGCTGGCTCGCATTTCCTCAATCACCTGACCCTCCATATAAGCCCCAGTCACAATCACACCATTGTGAAGTATCATCTTGATTTTCCCAGTTCATGCCAAGCCTTGTACCTTTCTGACTGCTTTTCTGATTATTGTCCCTTGCTAGTTCTTCCTCGTTTTCTCGCTCTTTGTCTCGCCCTTATGTTGTTTGCCAATTGCCCGACCCTCGCTAGTTTACTGACAACAATTCCAGTCCCTCATTTTGGCTTGGTTTACTCTCTGTGAGCTGTCTTCCTCCGCCCATACATCTGTAAGCGCCTGCATTCTCACAGGATACTTCGTCAGCATGGATGTAGCGGAGTATTCAAAACAGATGGCTCTCAACACGCAGGGGTGTTTGCTAGGAGAACATCAACAGATGCTTGCCGATTTGAACACCAGAATGACTCAGCTCGCAAATGTGATGTCGCAGGCCCTCCTAGCACGCCCCGAGTCTCCTCCTAGTCCGGTGTTGCAACTCCCCACGCCAGAGAAGTTCGCTGGAGACACCACTGCATGTAAAGGTTTTTACTGCAATGCTCTTTGTATTTCGCCACCATGCCAAACTTACCAGATGAGCACAAAATCGCTACGTTTCTGTCTCTCCTCACTGGCAAAGTGCTCCGCTGGGCTACAGCTGTCTGGAACAGAGGAGCAGAACCAAGGAAATTCTACGAACAGTTTCTCTCCCTATTTAAGAGGGTGTTTGATCATGAGCCGGAGGGGATTGAGGTTGGTGAAAGCCTACTCGCCAGTTCTCAGGGTATGCAAAGTGTTGCGGAGTATGCCTTGCACTTCAGGATGCTAGCAGCTGCCAGCGGATGGAATGATCCCGCCCTGAAAGCGTTTTTTTTGCCAAGGTTTATGTCCCGAGATTATCAGCGAACTGGTGTGTAGGGATGAGATCCTCTCATTGGATGCCCTCATCAACCTGGCAATTCAACTCGACCAACTCTTAAAGCACCAGCTCTCTCTCCACAATGGTACCAAGCCTTCTCCACCACCAGAGATCAACTCACCTATGGAGGTTTCACGCACAAAGCTGACCCATGCAGAGCGTGCCAGACAACACAAGGAGGGGCTGTGCTTCTACTGTGGGAGTTCCGAACACAGCATTTGTCATTGTCCAATTCGACCAGCCCGGGAAGCCCCAGCAGAGAAACCTGTCCAAGCTACGAGTCCGGTGAGAGAGCTCAACTCCTAAATCCTTTCAGATTCCAGTGTTATTAAAGGTAGCATCCTCCATTCATGTCCTGTCTGCTTTCATTGATTCAGGAGCAGAGGGGAACTTTATCAGTAAGACCCTCGTGCAGAAGCTCAACCTGCCAGTCACCCCTCTGCACAGCGCACTTAGCATCAGGACAATCGATGGAGGACCCATAGGTGACGGACTGGTCACATCACGAACTCAACCCATACGGATACAGGTGGGAGCATTGCATAAGGAGCTCAACTCACTCTGCATCATAACTGTTCATCATGATATTCTAGGATACCCCTGGTTACAACTCCATGACCCTCTCATTTCTTGGCAAAACAAATAAGTTCTCCAATGGTCACCCACGTGTCTTCAGAGCTGCCTTTCTCGTCCTCAGCTCCAGCTGTCCTCCACCTCTGTAGAGAGTCCGCTACCAGACTCCATGAACAACATTCCCGAGTGCTACCGGGATCTCGCTGAAGCTTTCAGTAAGAGGAAGGCCTGCGGGTTACTGCCACACCGGCTGTAAGACTGTGCCATTGATCTACTGCCAGGTATGGCTCCGCCCCAAGGTTGCATCTATCCCCTATCCCAAAAGGAACACACTGCCATGGAGGAATACATTCAGGAGGCTCTCAAGCAGGGATAGATCGACCCATCAAAATCTCCTGCGTCTGCTGGCTTCTTCGTGGAGAAACGAGGGGGTGGACTGTGACCCTGCATTGATTACAGAGGGCTTAACGAAGTTACTGTTAAATACCTGTATCCTCTCCTATTGGCTCCAGCAGCTCTGAAGCAACTCTGTTCCGCAAAGGTTTTCTCCAAGCTTGATCTACGCAGGGCGTATAATTTGATCCAGATTAAAAGGGGCGATGAATGGAAAACTGCCTTCAGTACGGCCACAGGTCACTTTGAATACCGGGTCATGCCATATGGCCTTTCTTCGGCACCCAGTGTGTTACAAAGCTTCATCAGGGACGTGTTGCGGGACATGCTGGGCAAATATGCCATCGTCTACATTGATGACATTTTGATTTATTCTTCAGACATCCACAGTCACCAGATGCATGTCAGAGCAGGTCTCAAGCACTTATTGGAGAACCACCTCTACATGAAAGCTGAGAAATGCGAGTTCCATCGAAGTAGGATCTCCTTCCTGGGCTACATAATCAGTGCTGAAGGAGTGAGGTATGGACTCGACCAAAGTCTCAGCAGTGACCTTCTCGCCAACCCCCAAATCAATCAAGGATCTTCAAAGATTCTTAGGCTTTGCTAATTTTTATTGCCGTTTCATTAGGAACTTCAGTACTTTGGCAGCCCCTTTAACCACATTACTGAAGAAAGGTCCCAAGTGTCTTTGTTGGAATCCAATGGCTGAGGAGGCCTTCAACTGGCTAAAGCTAGCCTTCACTGCAGCCCCAATACTCCAGCACCCTGACCCTACGAAACCATTCATTGTGGAGGTAGATGCATCCAAAACTGGAGCAGGGGCCGTCTTGTCCCAGCAGTTGAGTGAGAAACCAAAGCTACGTCCGATAGCCGCCTTCTCAAAGAAGTTAACAGCCGCAGAAAGAAACTATGACGTCAGAAATCATGAGCTGCTAGCCATCAAACTAGCCCTTGAAGAGTGGTGGCACTGGTTGGAGGGCGCCTCTCATCTGTTTGTAATCCTCACCGATCGTAAGAACCTAGAATATTTCAAAAAGGCCAAAAGGTTGAATCCGCGTCAGGCCAGGTGGGCATTATTCTTCACACGATTTGATTTCTCCATCTCCTTCCATCCAGGGTCCAAGAACACCAAGGCAAATGCTTTGTCCTGGGCATTCAAGCCTTCCCACAAAGACACTGAGTTACAGACCATCATTTAATCACAGTGCTTTGTGCAATCCATCACGTGGGACCTAGACAATGAAATCCGCAAGTCACAACCATGAACTCTGCCAATTCACCTCCCACCTGGTCTTCTCTATGTGCCAACGCACCTATGCAGTAGACTTATCACTTGGCTGCACGCATCTCCTGCCATGGGTCACCAGAATAGCCAACACACCCACCAGATGTTAAGGAATAGGTACTGGTGGGAAGATGTGCTCTCTGAAATAAACCGGTTCATCTCCTCCTGTTCCGAACATGCTCAGGCCAAGGTTCTGTGAGTTCCTCCCGCTGGCAAACTATGTCCACTGCCTATCCCACAATGACCTTGGTTACACCTTGCGATTGACTTCATCACAGACCTCCAGTGTTTCCCACAGACCAGGTAGCAATTTGTGGTGCTCCACTGCCGATGAGGGAATCGTGCGCGGTGGAGTCAGTCATTGGGGTGTATGCAAAGTGTTTACAACGGGCGGTGTTCAAACACACACAGTATTTTTCTTCAGTCTCACCTGCTGGGACTATTTTAATGCTACAAGAAGCATTTGAGATTATTCAGTTCAATCTAAATTCTTTTAAGTTCTTTAAGAGAAGACAGCTAAAACAATTTTTACCAGAACCCTGCCTGGTTTCATTTCTCTACCCAACTTTACATTACAGGGCAGGCCATTAGTTTGCTGGGCTTGATGTTGGTGGAAAACCTGTCTTTTAAATTTATGAAAATTACTCACCAAAATTGAAGTTAAAGTTTAGTTTTTACTAGAGATGCACCGATTGCAATTTTTTGGGCCGATTCCGATGTTCCATGGAGTGTGACCTGCCGATACCGATTTTGGCCGATTCAGATTTCATTTTTTCAAACCACTTCACAGCACACACAAAGACTATTTTCTTTTTATCTTTTCTTTAATAGAACATTCTGCCAGATTTTCAGTAATAAATTTTCAACACCTCAAAGGTTGAAAACAAAGAAAGACATTGTTCTTTGTAAAATCTTTCTTCATGTTTGGTATTAACATATTAATTCCTGAAATAGGAAATTCACACAAACATTTTTTCTTTTCCCATCCAATATCTGGCACAAAAACAACTTCCCCCTCATATATTATTTGCCTACTGCTATGGAACACACTTTCATAAGCCTATTTAGATCTGAAAACTTGTGCCTTATAGAACAACCCATTTCTTCATTCAGTATCAAAATACAAGAATAATTTCCAGTCATACTTATACCATAGCCATTCTATCATCTTTGTCAAATGTGTATTTGTAGAGTAATTTCCAATGGAATCAAGTGCAACCAAGGTTGTAAAACAAACAGACATTTTTTTCTTTCTCTCTTTGTACAAATCTAACTAGATGTTTGGTAATAGGCTAACGTATTAATTCCTGTAATGGGAAATTCACACAACCACAAACATTTTCTTCTTTTCACATCCAATATCTGGCACAAAAAAAATCACTATATTTGGATATCCAAATATAGTGAATTTTTTTTTTGTTGTTGTTAATGGCGCGCACGCCGGAGCTCATTAGGCGCGCAGGACTGACACTGTTCTGCGCAAGCGCAACACAATCGCACTAGAAAGTATGTTCAAGCTGCCAGTGTAGCTGCAGTCTTTTTAGTTGCGAATTACGAGTATTTCCACTTTCATCTCTGTGATACACAAGTTTTGATCGGCAGAAAATCGGCATATTTTAATTTTGACCGGCCGGTCACCGTTCATGGCCGATCACGTGAAAATCGGCCGATTCCGATTGGCAGCCAGTCAATCGGTGCATCTCTGGTTTTTACCTTAGTTTTTTGCCTTTTTGGTGGCAATCTTTCAATCATTCTTTAGTTGACATTCAAGGAATAAATTGTAAAAAAACAAGCTGGAGGTTTTTATTTTAAATACTGAACTCAACACTTACCTCAACCAATACTAAAATGAAATAAATAGTATAATGTAACAAAATAATAATAAAATATATCATAATTAGATGTAAGAAACCACTTAAGGTAACACCAAGGCAACTAACAATAATGAAAAAGCATTACCCTAATTGGTGCAAAGCCTGCATGCCCTATCAGAACATTTAATTCTGCGTGGCTTCCTGAAAAAAACCTCAAGTGCCCTATCATAAGGCACTTACTTCATTGCTGAAGTGGGATAAACGGGATAATGCAATAAGGCGGGTTCCTCGCGTCAAGCTGCTACTGTATGCATCAAAATTGGTTTATAGCCTGACTCAGGGATGTCCGTTTCCTGTAAGCCAAGAAGGCTATGATAAAGCTCATCACGAGCACGACTTAGGCTACCTTTTAAAATAAGGGATCGGAGGCGAATCTGGAAGGCTGCATTATTTTTAATTAGCCTAACAGGCCTACTTGCAGTCCGGGTATATGCGCAACAGCAGGCCTGTGGACACGCCTCTCTGTCTCTCTCTGTCTCTGGGTGTGCGCGCGCACGTGAACGAGAAGAAAGAGCACTATGAATGAACGGAACGATACGCAACGGAATTTTTTTTTTTTTCAAAATCGCGAGTCTGATTGTGTGGCGATAGGAATCCATTGTGTGGCACAGCGCCACACAATGGTCTATGTATGGGAAACCCTGGACCTCCCTTCCTCGCAAAACACCACCATGATCATGGTAACCATTGATCGATTCTCGAAAGCCTTGAAGCTCATACTTTTGCCAGGTATCCCACGGCCTCTCAGACAGTGGCGCTATTTTTCCAGCAGGTCTTCAGGTATTATGGCATTCCAGAAGATATCGTCAGTGATGGGGGACCTCAATTCATCTCAAAGTTCTAGTCAAACTTTATGGAAAGGTTGGGAGTATCTGTGAGCCTCACCTCCAGCTATCACCCCCAGTCCAACAGACAAGTGGAAAGAGCAAACCAAGAAATCAGCTGCTTCCTAAGGATCTATTGTATGCGCAACCAGGGGGACTGGGCATGCTTCCTGCCCTGGGAAGAGTATGCACAAAACTCGCTAAAACATTCGGCCACCCAACTGACACCATTTTAGTGCATACTCTGCTACCAACCACCCTTGTTCCCCTGGGATGACACACCCAGCCAGGTACAGGCCGTTGATGACTGGTTCAAGCATAGTCAAGCTATTTGGGAGGAGGTTCACCAGCGGCTAGAATCCGTCTTAGCCAAGTATAAGGTATATGCTGATAAGTATAGAGGAGAGACTCCCAACTTCCTTCCAGGCGACAGAGTATGGGTGGCCACTAAGAACCTACGAGAAACCAACACCTGTAGAAAACTCCAGCCACGCTACATCAGGCCATTTAAGGTTCTCCGCCACATCAATGAAGTCTCTTACCATCTGGAACTTCCCCCTCACAGCCGAGTGTCTCCCACATTCCATTCTCGAACCTCAAACCTGCCATCCCAGGGCCCCTTGCCAGCAATGCACCAACCCAAGGACACCCTTCACTGAATCTAGAGGGAGAACCCATCTACCAGGTCAACAAGATCCTTGACTCATGATGAAGAGGAGACCAAATTGAGTACCTGATAGATTGGGAGGTATATGGGCCTGAGGAACAAAGCTAGGTCAAGTCCAAGGACATCCTCGACCCCCTTCTGAAGCAGGAATTGCATGCCCAGCACCCTAGCAAGCCAGCACCCAGAGGTAGAGGGCGTCCCCAAAAGAATGTAGCTCCTCGGGGGGGCTCGGTCAGTAAACTCACTGAGAATGAGCAAACTACAAACATGGACACCCCAGACTACACCTCCCAGTATACACAGCGCCCTCTGTCTCCCGCCTACTGAACCACAGCTGGCTTGCATTTCCTCAATTACCTGTCCCTCCATATAAGCCTCAGTCACAATCACACCATTACACAGTATCGTCCTGATTTTCCCAGTTCATACCAAGCCTTGTATCTTTGACTGCTTTTCTGATTATTGACCCTTGCTAGTTCTTCCTTGTTTTCTTGCTCTTTGTCTCACCCTTATGTTGTTTGCTGATTGCCCGACCCTCGTTAGTTTACCAACAATGATTCCAGTCCCTCGTTTTGGCTTGGTTTACTCTCTGTGAGCTGTTTTCCTCCGCCCATACATTTGTAAATGCCTGTATTCTCACAGCCACCCAATATTATTTAAGTATGTCACTTGGATCCTGAATGTATTTTGAATGGAAAATGTGTTTTTAATGTGTTTGAGTAAATGGTACTAGTAAACAGTAAATGACAAAAATACATTACAAGATATTATATAGTTGTGCAATGATAATTAAGTTTTTCAGTGGTGAATTTATATAATTGTGTGTGTATATATATATATATATATATATATACACACGCATACAACCCTGATTCCAAAAAAGTTGGGACAAAGTACAAATTGTAAATAAAAATGGAATGCAATAATTTTCCCATCTCAAAAACTGATACTGTATTCACAGTAGAACATAGACAACATATCAAATGTTGAAAGTGAGACATATTTTGAAATTTCATGCCAAATATTGGCTCATTTGAAATTTCATGACAGCAACACGTCTCAAAGTTGGGACAGGGGCAATAAGAGGCTGGAAAAGTTAAAGGTACAAAAAAGGAACAGCTGGAGGACCAAATTGCAACTCATTAGGTCAATTGTCAATAGGTCATTAACATGACTGGGTATAAAAAGAGCATCTTGGAGTGGCAGCGGCTCTCAGAAGTAAAGATGGGAAGAGGATCACCAATCCCCCTAATTCTGTGCCACCAAATAGTGGAGCAATATCAGAAAGGAGTTCAACAGTGAAAAATTGCAAAGAGTTTGAACATATCATCTACAGTGCATAATATCATCAAAAGATTCGGAGAATCTGGAAGAATCTTTGTGCGTAAGGGTCAAGGCCGGAAAACCATACTGGGTGCCCCTGACCTTCGGGCCCTTAGACGGCACTGCATCACATACCGGCAAGCTTCTGTATTGGAAATCACAAAATGGGCTCAGGAATATTTCCAGAGAACATTATCTGTGAACACAGTTCACCATGCCATCTGCTGTTGCCAGCTAAAACTCTATAGTTCAAAGAAGAAGCTGTATCTAAACATGATCCAGAAGCGCAGACGTCTTCTCTGGGCCAAGTCTCATTTAAAATGGACTGTGGCAAAGTGGAAAACTGTTCTGTGGTCAGACGAATCAAAATATGAAGTTCTTTATTGAAATCGGGGACGCCGTGTCATTCGGACTAAAGAGGAGAAGGACAACCCAAGTTATCAGCGCTCAGTTCAGAAGCCTGCATCTCTGATGGTATGGGGTTGCATTAGTGCGTGTGGCATGGGCAGCTTACACATCTGGAAAGACACCATCAATGCTGAAAGGTATATCCAGGTTCTAGAGCAACATATGCTCCCATCCAGACGACGTCTCTTTCAGGGAAGACCTTGCATTTTCCAACATGACAATGCCAAACCACATACTGCATCAATTACAGCATCATGGCTGTGTAGAAGGAGGGTCCGGGTACTGAACTGGCCAGCCTGCAGTCCAGATCTTTCCCCCATAGAAAACATTTGGCGCATCATAAAATGGAAGATACGACAAAAAAGACCTAAGACAGTTGAGCAACTAGAATCCTACATTAAACAAGAATGGGTTAACATTCCTATCCCTAAACTTGAGCAACTTGTCTCCTCAGTCCCCAGATGTTTACAGACTGTTGTAAAGAGAAAAGGGGATGTCTCACAGTGGTAAACATGGCCTTGTCCCAACTTTTTTGAGATGTGGTGTTGTCATGAAATTTAAAATCATGTAATTTTTCTCTTTAAATGATACATTTTCTCAGTTTAAACATTTGATATGTCATCTATGTTCTATTCTGAATAAAATATGGAATTTTGAAACTTCCACATCATTGCATTCCATTTTTATTTACAATTTGTACTACACACACACGTGTGTGTGTGTGTGTGTGTGTGTGTGTATATATATGTATGTGTATATATATATATATATATATATACAGTACAGTGAGAGAAAAGTATTTGATCCCTTGCTGATTTTGTTGGTTTGCCCACTAATAAAGACATGATCATTCTATACTTTTAATGGTAAATGTATTCTAACATGGAGAGACAGAATATCAAAACGAAAATCCAGAAAATAACTTTAAAGAATATATTTTAATTGATTTGTATTTCATTGAGGGAAATAAGTATTTGATCCCCTAGTATGCATTAGGAGTTCTGGCTTTCACAGACCAGTTAGACACTCCCAATCAGCTTGTTACCTGAATTGAAGACACCTAACTAATCACCTGTATGAAAGACACCTGTTCACAGAATCAGACAGATTCCAAACTCTCCAACATGGGTGAGACCAAAGAACTCTCTCAGGACCTCAGAGACAGGATTGTTGACCTGCACAAATCTGGAATGGGCTACAAAAACATTAGCAAGATGCTGGGTATTAAAGTAACAACCATTGGTGCAATTGTGAGAAAATTTAAGAAGTATAACATGACCATCAGTAGACCTCGGTCTGGTGCTCCACAGAAGATTTTACCGCGTGGGGTGGCAATGATCATGAGAACTGTGAGAAATCGGCCTGCAACCACACAGCGGGAGTTAGTGAATGACCTCAAGGCAGCTGGGACCACAGTCACCAGGAAAACAATTGGCAACACTTTGCGCCGCAATGGATTAAAATCCTGCAGTGCCCAAAAGGTACCCCTGCTTAAGAAGGCACATGTGGATGCCCACCTAAAGTATGACAATGATGACCTCAAAGATGTACAAAGTGATTGGGAGAAGGTTCTGTGGTCAGACGAGACCAAAATTGAACTATTTGGCCTAAACTCTACTCGTCATGTGTGGAGGAAGAAAAATGCTGCCTATGACCCCAGGAACACTGTGCCCACCGTCAAGCATGGAGGTGGAAGCATTATGTTTTGGGGGTGTTTCTCTGCCAAGGGCACAGGGCTACTTCACCGCATCAGTGGGAAGATGGATGGAGCCATGTACCGTGCAGTCCTGAGGGACAACCTCCTCCCCTCTGCCAGGAAGTTGAAAATGGGCCGTGGTTGGGTCTTCCAACATGACAACGACCCGAAGCATACAGCAAAGGCAACAAAGGAGTGGCTCAAGAAGAACCACATTAAGGTCATGGAGTGGCCCAGCCAGTCTCCAGACCTCAATCCAATCGAAAATCTATGGAGGGAGCTGAAGGTCCGAGTTGCCAAGCGACAGCCCACCAACCTTAATGATTTAGAGAGGATCTGCAAAGAAGAGTGGGCCAAAATTCCCCCTGATGTGTGTGCTAACCTTGTGGTTAACTACAACAAACGTCTGTCCGCTGTGCTTGCAAACAAAGGCTTTGCCACCAAGTATTAAGTGCTTTTGGCTAGAGGGATCAAATACTTATTTCCCTCAATGAAATACAAATCAATTAAAATATATTCTTTAAAGTTATTTTCTGGATTTTCGTTTTGATATTCTGTCTCTCCATGTTAGAATACATTTACCATTAAAAGTATAGAATGATCATGTCTTTATTAGTGGGCAAACCAACAAAATCAGCAAGGGATCAATTACTTTTTACTCTCACTGTGTGTGTGTGTGTGTGTGTGTGTGTGTGTGTGTGTATATATATATATATATATATATATATATATATATATATATATATGGGTCTGTCACAGAAACTGGGTACTGTGGAGGTACCCCACTAAATATACTCAGTCAATAAACTATATGGTTTTGAATGGTAATGTTGGTTTTAATTTGAAATAAAATGATGAAAGAAATAATAGATAAAACTAAATCTTTGATGTGAATACTCTAGTCAGAATTTGGCAAAAATTCTGCAAATTTGTGGAAAAATGGCGGCTTGATCTGGGACATGATAAATGGTTGACTACATCTAGGGCTGCACGCTATACACAGTATGACAGTAGAAATGATATAAATTTGGCCACGGTAGAGATTTGTGCTCTGCCGTCATACCGTTGATGACGTCATCACACCTGCCTCTTTGTGAAAATGGCCCCAAGCACAGGAACGGTGGAGAAAGAGGAGCTAGTAAAAAAAAAAACGGTGCTACATCCGTGATTTGGACGTGGTTCGGGTTTAAAAAGTCGGATGTTGAGCAGAAAAATGTCATCTGCAAAGTGTGTGGAGTAACTGTGACTGCCAACAAAGGTAACACGAGCAATTTATTTCACCATTTGAAATCAAAACATGTGCTCGAGTATGCAGAGAGCCAGAGGCTGCGCTCGGCTCAAACACCAGCTCAGTCTACGGACACGGGAGGAAAGAAGAAAGTTTCCCCCGTGACCCAACAACAGACCTCCATTGCGCAAGCCTTTTCCAAGAGTACTCCTTATGACAGAAAGAGCACGCGGTGGAATGATATAACAAGAGCCATCACAACACACTTGTGCAAAGACATGGTCCCTTTCCAAACAGTGGAGCGCAGCGGGTTTAAACACATGATTAAAACCCTTGATCCAAGATACGAGCCTCCAAGCCGCAAATATTTTGCTGAGACAGAAATGCCCAAACTGTATAGGCAGCGCCGAGAGAAAGTTGAGAAAGACCTTTGTGAATTAACATACTACGCGACTACTACGGACCTGTGGTTGAGTCGCACAATGGAGCCTTATATCAGCCTCACGATTCATTACATAACAGGTGAGTGGAAACTGGCCAGCAGGTGCTTGCAGACTTTGTATTTCCCTGATGACCATACGGGTGAGGCAATAGCAGAAGGATTAAAGGATGCGCTGGAGGAGTCATGGGGGCTCAGGGAAGAATCCCCAGTCTGTATTACCACTGACAACGGTGCAAATGTGGTGAAGGCAGTGACGCTAAATGACTGGAGAAGACTGCAGTGCTTCGGCCACAGGCTGCATCTCGCCATTGGTAGGTTAAAGTGTAACATTTATATACTATAATTTGCATTTCCAATTTTCAATAGTGTGTGTGTGTGTCAGCCTCCTAGGGTGATTCACAATGTGGACGCTGATAAAGATAATTTTAAGTTTCACACCTCCATGGTGTAAAATTATTCAGATTCATTAATTTAATCTGTTATTAGATAACTGTATAGTATTTTTATGTTTTGTTGAAGAGATGTCTGATGCTCTGTAGGTGAAACTAAACGAATAACCTTTATTTTTGTTAACAGAGAAAAGTGTGAAAGATCCTCGTGTGGAGCGAGCTGTTGGCGTGTGTAAAAAGATTGAGTGCTTTTTTCATATACATGGAAAAGGAAGAAAGAATTGGCTGCTGCCCAGGCTGACCTACACCTGCCTCCTCACAGGCTCATCACTGAAACACCAACAAGGTGGGGGGTCACGACAACAAATGATAGAGCGGGTTCTTGAGCAGGAGAAGGCCATATCACAGGTCCTGAAAACAGATAAAAAAGACCAGACATCTGGTACCTACTTGGCAGGACATTGATGTTTGGGAATCTGTGAACAAGACTCTCAGCCCTCTAATGGAGTTCACCGATGCACTGTCTGGGGAGGAGTACGTCAGTGTGTCATACCTCAAACCTGTGCTCCATCTACTGAACAATACAGTTCTTCCTCACTCTGATGATAGCACAGACCTGACAAAACAAATGAAGACGGCCATCCTCCAGTATCTTAATGATAAATACTCTGACCCTGCTACCAATGACCTGCTGGACATGGCGTCCTTTGCTGATCTATGCTTTAAAGACTCCTACATGGCTGATGACAGAAAGGACTACATCAAGAGCAGAGCAGCAGTGGAAATTCAAGCACTGCTTGAGAAGCAAGCTGAAGCTGTACCTGCTACAGAGTCACCCCCACAAACAAGCACTCCAGCTACTGGTGGAGCTGTGGAGAGAGAGGCAAAGAAGGTGAAACGAAGTCTGGGCAGTTTTTTCAAAAAAGCATCCACTCAGCCTGGCCCAGCTGCTCTCTCTGATAGAGATGCCATTGAAGTGGAGATAAAAAGCTACCTGCAGTCAGTGGAAGTTGACTGAGAAGCTAACCCACAAGAGTGGTGGAAGCTGCACCAGGCTAATTTCCCAAGGGTGGCAAACCTCGCAAAGAAATATCTTTACATTCCTGCCACCAGTGCCCCTTCATTTAGCACTGGTGGCAACATTGTCACATGCCACCGGTCTGCATTAAAGCCAGAGACTGTGGACAAGCTTGTGTTTCTGGCTAACAACCTATAAAAGAGGATGGGAACTTGGGAAGCAAGTGAACTGGAGTAAACACTAAAGTTCAGTGTTGCAGCTTGTGATTTTAATTTGAAATATGCTGCTTTTTGTTATTGTTTTTTACTGAAAAGATGCTAAGTGTACTGTAAGTGTTTCTCTCTTAAAAATATATTGTTCAGTCAGTCAGTGACACTTTTGCACAACAGACAAAACAAAATAAAAGTCTGTTCTGTGTACTTGAAGTAGTGTTATTTAGGATTGTATTTTTGTGTTCTTTAAGATGTGGAATTTTTTTTTGCTAACTTTTGCACTATTTTGGATTAGAGAAGAAAACCTTATTGTTGGCAACCAAAATTCAGTGTTTGTGTTTGCAGCTTGATTGTAATTTGAAATATGAAACCAAATGTTCAGTGACAGTTTTTGCACAAGAGAACAAAAGCCTGTTCTGTCTGTGTACTTGAAGTAGTGTTATTAGAATATCTATTTATTTTTTGTGTTCTTTAAGATGTGGAAAATTTAATGTTTGGTGTCTTTTGCACCATTTTGGATTGCAGAACCTTTTCACTGTTTTTGCCATTTGCCTGATAGAAAACCTCTCTTACTTGAAGTACTGTTGACAATATCCACTTTATTTTTGTAAGAATTTTGTATTTCTGAGGCACTATCCTTACTTCTGTTGTTGTTCTGCACAATAAATGCTCAAAAAATTACATTATATTTTTGCTTTTTTTTGTTGTTGTTTAAATCAATTTAGCTTTGCTAAGGGACTACAAAACCCATTCAGAAACACTTCCATTATAAGTTTTACACCGCAACATTTATACCGCGATATATACCGTTACCATGAAGAGATTCAATTTATACCGTGATGTGAATTTTGGGTCATACCGCCCAGCCCTAACTACATCGCATTCCCTTAAAAAGGTTGTAGTCCACTGAAAAGTCTACAGTTATCATTAATTGTATTTTAAGTTGTAACTTTATACGCCTAAGGATTAGTGCACTCACAGAATAATCATAACCATAATAAAACATCATGCAAAATATTTGATCACTGTTGTAACTCCATTTTCCGCATACCCAAAACCAATACTATCGTGTGTTTTGATCTAAACGGAAAACCTCAGGGTCAAGGTCACTACCTCACCAAAAGTAGTAACTTAAAATCATTACGCCATATAAAAATTTAGTTATAAATCTGATTGTTTTTTAAAACGAAAGCTGAAAGTTAGGTATAGAATATGTTTCTTACAGAATATCTATCTATCTATCTATCTATCTATCTATCTATCTATCTATCTATCTATCTATCTATCTATCATATATTAATATGGTGCCGTTCCCTTTGGTTATGCAGATCTCAGAGTAACTGGAGCTGCTTCTTTTCAGTGTTGAGCAGCTCCTGGCAACACTGACACTCTTGACCAGCTGGACTCTGTCTGCCTGCAGCCTTGGAAGTGGTCAGCTGAGAGGGTCCAGGGGATGGGGGTGCAACGGGGCCATGGGGTGGGGGGGCACTGCAGTCTGGGCAGGTGATGGGATAGATACTGTATGTCCTTCATACACCAAAAACCACTCAGCTGCATGCCGATTTATAATGGTCTTTAAGCTCTTGATTGGGTAACAAATGAGCCAGCACAGGGAAAACATTTACTTCATGATTTAGCTTTTTATTTGCTCGTTCTTTGGTGTGAACATTTTGTTCATTTAATTAAAAAAAAAAAAATCTTGGAATTAAAAAAAAAAGTTATTGTCTAAAATGTAAAATAGTTTCACTTATTAATTACCAGATTGTATATGTAGTGCTGAATGACAATATAGTGTATTAACATTTTAAGCACTTTATATTTCATTGTTTTTTTGGTTAAAAATGAATGTCATGTGACCTCAGGGCGGCATGGTGGTGTAGTGGTTAGCACCGTCGCCTCACAGCAAGAACCCTACTAACAATTTTTGGTTCCCAGAACATTCCTGGAACACGAGCCTTTGGTTCCAGTTTGGTTCCGGCTACGTTCCCTGAAAGTCATTTTTGGTTCTGTTTAGGTTGTCACTTGGTTGGCAGGAAAGTTTAATTTTGGTTCCCAGAACGTTACTCATGTGGTTCCCATTTGGTTCCCTCACCATTCTCACACCGTCCCTTTATCCTTGTTCATGTCATGTTTGTTCCCTCAACGTTTCCATATCGTTCCCATAACCTTGTTGGTTACATGTTTGGTTCCCTAGACGTGCTCCTGATGTTCCCCCAACCTTGTTTATTATGTGTTGGTTCCCACAAGGTTCCCCTACAACATTCTAGTAACCTCGTTGGTTACATGTTTGGTTCCCTCAGTGTTCCCCCAATGTTCTTTCCCTCACCATAATGTTGTCATATTTCTGTAGTATGTAATTCATTGTAAAAGTTTTGGTTGCATGACAACTATTTACTTCAGAACATATAAGCAGTGATGAATGACCAGGAAAATGTTGCAGGACTAGAAAGTTTAATAGAAAAAAATATCAAGAATACAACATTGGTAAGGACATCAGCAACACAGTGCAACATTATTATACATTATAAAACATCTGACAACTATAGACAATTATGAAAACTATTTCTTAATAAAATACAATAAAGGCAAAAAATAAGAAAAATTTTAGAAATGCCAAAGAAATGCATAGAAGTTGGTGTACGTCTTCAATCTTGAGGACCAGCTGACCTAAAAAGAATAAGAAACAAAACGTTTAACACCAACTTAGTGCCAACGTTTCATTTAATTATTGTGACTATTCAGCGATTGATAAAAGACTTAAGTTTAATTTACCGTCTGTGTGGTGCAAACTTCAGTGCATGCCCAATGCACTCCTCAATATCAGCTACCTTCTTGCCAGGGAAGTTCTGCATGCAGGCCTCTACAAATAGAAGTAAAAAAAAATGTTACACATTTAAATCTCAGTCAAACTTGGCATAACACTGATTTGAAAAATGTATGAACACATACCCGTTATAATTTTGCAAAGGGTTAAGTTCTGGAAAGGCTTTTTTGCTCTCCTCCCCCTCAGGCTGTACTGCGCCAGGACATTGTTGGTAGCCACCTGGCGTAGAATGCGACGAATGGCTGCCCCCGGATTCGCCCCTCCCAGGCTTTCAAGGAAACGTTTCTACAAAAAAACAAACAAAAACAAGAAAAACATAAGTATACAATGAAAATGAATTTGGAGAGCTTATGTGGTCTACTTTCATTAGCCAAATCAATACATTACCAATGACAATTTATTTCATATATAATTATGTCCAATTAATTACCATTTGGTTCCTTCTTTCTGGTTGAGCCAGACTCCTGTCTAGCTCCTCCAGCTCCTCCACTGTGCTGCATAGGCCCAACAGCACATCTTCCTGCAGAGGAGGCTGAGGCGGGTTCGAGACCACAGCAGCCTCCAATGTCTCTGACTTCCTCTCCATACCCTCCATCCTCCTTTCCATAGCCTCCATCCTCCTCTCCATAGCCTCCATTCTCCTAGTCATTCGCCCCATGTGCTCTTCCATGGCTAGGTACATTTGTGATAGAATTCATTTTAGTTTTTGAACATAATATACTTGTCATATGTGAAAATGTGTTTATATAGTACTTACTTCTTTTTGTGTCATCCGTCGTCCTCAATAGGAGCCTCTTTCGTTCCTCCAGGACTACAGGTAGAATTGAGATGAAATTCATTTTAGTTTTATACCCAATACACTTTTCCTGTGTGAACATCAACAAGTGTGTATGAAGTACTTGCGCCTTATTACGGCAGCCATGCCTGAAGCCCCCTCCTCTTTGCCATGGGTCATTCCTGAAGTTCTTGAAAAGAAAATTGTTAGTGTTTGCTTTCTTGGTTAAGAACTTGTAATCAGATAGTAAATATAAAATTCAAAGCAAATGTACCCTCAACTGGGTCGGATGATGTTTGTTCCTCAATGTACGACTCTTCCAATGTCCGACGGCTGGGTGCTGGACTGACATGGGTTGAGGGACTGCTGCTGTCCTGCTCCGAGCTGCTGAACAAACTTGTTGGCTCTGCCATGAACTCAGGCTGTTCTTCAATCTCCGCCGGTTGTATCTCTGGCATGTGTTGAGGTCCATTATGTTGTTGCTCTGCTTCTTGCAGAGCCTGGCCTGTCCTTGCTGCATCTCGCGCAGCCTGCTCTTCCCTGCTTGCTGCATCTCACGCAGACTCCTCTGCCCTGTTTGCTGCATCTCCTGCATCCAGCTGGGCACGCACCAGTGCTCGCACATTCAACACCTCTCGCCGCGCCCTCTTCCATTCCTTTGTGTAGATCTGTCTGGCCAACCTCTTTGAACTCATTGGCTGCAATGCAATACCATGCAAACAATGTGTACCTGTTGCAATGAAAAGCGGGGAAAATTTAAATGCAACATTACAACAACAACATAAATTTAAGCACATTGTTTCAGTTTACAACCATACTTGCACTTGACAAAAATACACACAGGATTAAAACTGGGGATGAGGTAAGAATGTGTGAGACAAACATGACAGTAGCACTGCATTCAATCGAGCAGAAAAGCAAAACAAATGTGTAACAAAAGAATGGTCTGTTGCAGAATATTTTATTTATTTATTTATATATATATATATATATATATATATATATATATATATAAATAATATTCTGCAATTACTTGTTGGCAACTTGTGTCTGCGGCTGGGACTACAATGGATGCATTAAGTCAACGACTTAACTATAATCAATGGAATTAGCTTTTATAGTAGCTATTATAGTATTATTACTATAATATTAAAGTCTTAACTATAATCATTGGAATTAGCTACACCAGAAAAGGCAGCACAGAGAACATTCTAAAAATAGCCCATTATTTTTCAACTTCATGTATTTTGACTCAACTTGACTAAGCGTAGCGCACCACATCCAGTGAAGCTCCAGCCTGAGACAGTGTATATAAACTAGCCTTTAACCACAATAAAATGAATCTTACCTTTTCAAGAGTGAATCCCAGTCGTGTAGTCAAGTAGAATCCAAAGCTTTGTTGTCAAAGTAGAAGCTGTTGAAGCAAAAGGTGCTCTCTGCGTCCGAAGATAGCAGCAATTGATTCTGTTCATTGCGATCAACCCAATTATCCATGTCTTCACAGCCACACCCCCACCACGTCAGGCAACCTGGTGGCCAATCAGCAGTCTATGTTCATTTCAAACTGAGGGCGGTCGTTGCGATACAAACGTTTAGATAGTAAAATGTTAACAAATGACTTCCATAGAACCCTCTCATGATATAAAACTACCACATTCTAAAAATACATTTCTATTTTCTACCCACATAGCCTACCGCATAAAGTTTGCAACAACAACCATTTATTCTAGTAAATATAGAGGCAGATATCCCTTATGCGAAAACAATACATTTTTTTTCTTGCGGCAGGACGGCAGTGTTTCCTGTCCACGAAATTGCCCTCTGCATTAAAGTACAGAGCCGTTGCAGTATGCCGCTTATTTTTATCCAAACTATAGCATTTACTGCACTAACACTGTAGTAATTCTGTTCTGCACTACAGCTGTTAGGACTAGGACTGTTTTGGCCTCTAGAGGCCGCTGTTATTTCCTTTTCATGTCGTGTTTATTTTGGCCTCTAGAGGCCGCCACTGTTCCTGTGTTTTGTGTTTGTGTTAATTGCCTAATTATCTTCACCTGTGTCCTTAATTAGTTTGTCTATTTATACCCCTGAGTTCAGTCCTCTTGTCACGGAGTCTTTGTGCTGTTATGTTTATCTCCAGTTTCCTTTGTACTGTGTTTTTTGATCTTCTTAGCTTTTGAATTTTTGCACTTTGCTTTTCTTTTGGATTATACTCTTTGGTTTTTTTTTGTCTTTTGTTTTGCCCTGTATATAGTGTATATAGTTTAAATAAACCTTTTGATTCTTTTTCTACTTCCGCCTCACGCCTCTGCATTTGAGTCATCCCCCTGGTGGCCTAGTGGGGGTTTGCTGGATTATCACACCAACGAACCAGGTTCGAATCCCAGCAAAACCCTAACAGAAAGACTCCGTCATGACCGACTCAGCAGAGGCTGCTTCAACTGTCTACCCGGCCAACCTTCAGGGAATTATGGCAGCTTTGACACGCTTCGGAGCGACCATGGACGCTCATGGACGTACGCTCACCAGCCAACGTGAGGCCCTCGCTCGCCACGAGGAACTGCTTCAGCAAATTGGGAAAACCCTGGCACAGCTGACATCTCTGCCTGCATCTCCTGCTCCTGATCCAGTTCCTGCTCCTGATCCAGCTCCCACTCCTGCTCCAGTGCCTCCTGCAATGCTGCCTTCTTCACCTCGCGAACCCAGCCTTCCTGCACCACAGAGGTATGACGGCAAGCACAGTGAGTGCCGAGAGTTCCTTACCCAGTGTCAACTCACCTTTGAGCTTCAGCCTACCACCTACACTACGGATCGCCGCAAGATTGCCTTTGTGATCACCTTATTAGCTGGTAAGGCGCGAGCCTGGGCTACTGCTATCTGGCAAAGACAGGGACCTGAGTGCTTTGATTTCCAGCTGTTTTCTGAAGAGATGCTTCGGGTCTTCGATCAGGCAGACATCAGTACCGACGCAGCCCGAAAGCTCATGTCCATCCGGCAAGGAGGAAGCGTCGCAGATTACGCCATCTCGTTCCGAACACTCGCAGCAGTAAGTGGATGGAACGAGACTGCCCTGGTGTCAGCCTTCCACCATGGTCTGTCTGACCCCATCAAGGACGGTCTGGCCTCTATTGGATGCCCAAGTGACCTCGAAACCCTCATCTCACATGCTATTCGTCTGGACAACAGGATGAGAGAACGCCACCAAGCCTTGAGCCCCCCCAGCCTCCCTACCTCTACCTGGAGACCGTCTACCTCCTTCAGTGACTGTCCAGAACCCATGCAAGTGGGTCGTACTCGCCTCTCCGCATCTGAGAGGGAGCGCAGAAGGAGGGACAAGTGCTGCATCTACTGTGGCAAGCCTGGTCACTTCCGAGCATCATGTCCCGAACTCTTGGGAAAAGGACCGCCCCGTCCAGCCGAGGGAGGGTTGTGACGGGGCCTACCCTCTCTCCCGGACTCCCTGGTCAAGGAATCTACATCCCGGTCTCCATCTCCTGGGGTGAGTCTGTCCACTCTTGTCAAGCTTTGATAGACTCAGGGGCGGCTGGGAACTTTATGGATATTCACTTCGCCCAAAGCATCAATATACCTACTGCACCTCTTGAAGTCCCTCTGTCTGTGTCTGCCCTCGATGGCCAAGCGTTAGGTGATGGAAGAGTCACCCAAGTTACTTCTCCAGTCTTCCTCCAGTCTCAAGGTCACAAGGAAGAAATATCCCTGCACCTGATTCCTTCACCTGAGTTCCCAGTTATTCTAGGCCTTCCTTGGCTTACTCGCCACAACCCTCGCATAGACTGGGTAACAAGCCAGGTTGTGGAATGGGGCCCTGCATGCCATGCCTCTTGTCTGCTCTCTAGCTCTCCTGTGTCTCCTGCCGAGCCCCCTGATCTCACCGAGTTATCTCAAGTTCCCACAGAGTACTGGGATCTCAAGGAGGTATTCAGCAAGAGCAGGGTCGCCGTTCTTCCTCCGCACCGGGCCTACGACTGTGCCATCGACTTGCTCCCTGGGACTACCCCTCCTCGTGGCAGACTGTTTTCACTCTCTCAGCCAGAACGCAAGGCCATGGAGGAATACCTCAAAGATGCCCTGGTCTCTGGGTTTATTCGACCCTCCACTTCACCTGCTGGAGCCGGCTTCTTCTTTGTTGGCAAGAAGGATGGGGGGCTCCGACCATGTATTGATTACAGGGGCCTGAATAAGATCACTGTGCGCAACCGATATCCCCTTCCGCTGATGTCCACAGCTTTCGACCTGCTCCAAGGCGCCACCGTCTTCACCAAGTTGGACCTACGGAACGCATACCACCTCATCCGTATCCGACAGGGAGACGAGTGGAAGACTGCCTTTAACACCCCGTCTGGGCACTACGAATACCAGGTGATGCCCTTCGGACTCACCAACGCACCAGCTGTTTTTCAGGCCCTAATCAACGACGTCTTAAGGGACATGATTAACCTATACGTTTTTGTCTACCTCGACGACATCCTTATCTTTTCCAAGACCGTGCAGGAGCACCGCCACCATGTCCGCCAGGTTCTCCAGAGGCTGCTACAGAACAATCTGTTCGCCAAGGCCCAGAAATGCGAATTTCATGTTCCCGAGGTCTCCTTTCTGGGATTTATTGTACGGACAGGCCAACTCCAAATGGACCCTGCCAAGACCCTGGCTGTCCGGGATTGGCCTACTCCCAAGTCCGTTAAGGAGGTTCAGCGGTTCTTAGGATTCGCTAACTTCTACCGCAAGTTCATCAGGAACTTCAGTTCTGTGGCAGCACCCATGTCAGACCTCACCAAAGGGACAGGTGGATCTTATGGCTGGTCTCCTCAGGCAGAAAAGGCGTTCAAAGACCTCAAGGACCGCTTCTGCACGGCACCCATTCTGGTTCTCCCGGACACCTCCCAACCATTCATCGTGGAGGTGGACGCCTCGGACAGTGGTGTCGGCGCGGTGCTCTCTCAACGTTCGGAAGGAAAGCTGCACCCCTGCGCTTACTTCTCCCACCGCCTGAGTCCTGCTGAGTCCCGGTACGATGTGGGGGATCGAGAACTGCTAGCGGTCAAACTGGCCCTTGAGGAGTGGAGGCACTGGCTGGAGGGAGCACAACATCCATTCCTGGTTTGGACTGACCACAAGAACCTGGAGTACCTCCAGCAAGCCAAGAGACTGAACCCTCGACAGGCTAGGTGGGCCCTGTTTTTCAGTCGGTTTGACTTCACCCTCTCATACCGCCCCGGCTCCAAGAACACCAAACCTGACGCACTGTCCAGACTGTTCTCTGCCACTAACAGGGAGAATGAAGTCGGGCCTATTATCCCTGTGTCCCGGATTGTGGCCCCTGTCCGCTGGGGTATTGAGGAGGCTGTCCGACGAGCCCAACGCCAGGACCCCGGTCCTGGGACGGGGCCACCAGGCCTCTTGTACGTCCCACATCAAGCCCGGGCCAAGGTTCTCCAGTGGGGTCACTCTTCCCCTCTCACCGCCCACCCGGGAGCTCGGAGGACCCTGGACTTCCTGAAAAGACGCTTCTGGTGGCCTAACATGGAGAAGGAAGTAAGGTCATTTGTCCTGTCCTGTGAGGTTTGCACCAGAACCAAGAACCCACGACAGCGTCCCCAGGGTCTCCTGCATCCTCTGACCATTCCCCGGCGTCCCTGGTCCCACGTGGCAGTCGACTTTATCACGGGTCTCCCTGAGTCACAAGGTAACACGGTCATTTTGGTCTTAGTTGACAGATTCTCCAAGGCCTGCCGCTTCATACCACTGTGCAAACTCCCCTCTGCTCTTGAAACTGCGAAACTTTTGTTTAATCATGTCTTCCGAGTCTTTGGTCTTCCACAGGACATCGTCTCAGACCGAGGGCCCCAGTTCTCCTCCCGAGTGTGGCACGGGTTCTGCAAGGTCATCGGAGCCACTGCCAGCCTCTCCTCTGGGTTTCACCCACAGTCCAATGGTCAGACGGAGAGGCTCAACCAGGACCTGGAAACCACCCTGCGAGGCCTGGCTATGGATAACCCGACATCGTGGAGCACCTGGCTGCCATGGGCGGAGTACGCCCACAACACCCTGCAGTCATCGGCCACCAAGCTGTCGCCATTCCAGTGCCAATTCGGGTTCCAGCCACCTCTGTTCCCGGACCAGGAGGAGGACGCGGGGGTGCCCTCGGTCAACCAATATGTGAGACGGTGTCGCAAGACCTGGAGCAAGGTCAGGAAGACCCTCATACAGACCTCCAGAACCAACCAGACTCAGGCCAACCGCCATAGAAGACCTGCACACGCTTTCCGCCCTGGGCAGCGTGTTTGGCTGTCCACTAAGGACCTTCCACTGCGGGTGGAGAACCGCAAGCTTGCTCCTCGCTACATTGGCCCCTTCAAGGTGGTGCGCAGGGTGAACCCTGTCTCCTACCGGCTCCAGTTGCCCCGGACTCTGAGGATCAACCCCACTTTCCATGTTTCCCTGTTACGGCCCGTACTGACGTCTACGTATGCCCCTGCCCCTAGGAACCCCCCACCCCCCCGCATCTTCCAGGGGCAGACTGTGTTCACTGTGAATCGCCTGCTTGACTCCCGCCGGGTCCGCGGCGGGTTGCAATATCTGGTGGACTGGGAGGGCTATGGTCCTGAGGAGCGCTGCTGGGTTCCTGCTCGGGATGTCCTTGATAAAGAACTATGTCGGGACTTCCATTCGGCCCATCCGGATCGCCCTGGGAACGTCAGGAGACGCTCCTAGAGGGGGGGGTCCTGTTAGGACTAGGACTGTTTTGGCCTCTAGAGGCCGCTGTTATTTCCTTTTCATGTCGTGTTTATTTTGGCCTCTAGAGGCCGCCACTGTTCCTGTGTTTTGTGTTTGTGTTAATTGCCTAATTATCTTCACCTGTGTCCTTAATTAGTTTGTCTATTTATACCCCTGAGTTCAGTCCTCTTGTCACGGAGTCTTTGTGCTGTTATGTTTATCTCCAGTTTCCTTTGTACTGTGTTTTTTGATCTTCTTAGCTTTTGAATTTTTGCACTTTGCTTTTCTTTTGGATTATACTCTTTGGTTTTTTTTTGTCTTTTGTTTTGCCCTGTATATAGTGTATATAGTTTAAATAAACCTTTTGATTCTTTTTCTACTTCCGCCTCACGCCTCTGCATTTGAGTCATCCCCCTGGTGGCCTAGTGGGGGTTTGCTGGATTATCACACCAACGAACCAGGTTCGAATCCCAGCAAAACCCTAACAACAGCATTACTCTAGTAATAACAATTCACTGTAGTGCAGAGTTTGATTCTTTCCATAAAGGATGGCATCATGGTAGCTAACATGCTAAATAAATGGCTGTACTATCGACATACCTTCAGTTGATCTTGCTGTAGGCCTAAGGTGAAACGTTTTCAAATAGATGCATGCTGAATTGCTGTGCCATTAGACTTTTCGTTTAGTGTACAGGGGAAAAAAAAAACCTCTGCAAAAACGTAAACATCCAGTTGTCCTCTCATTTCCAATGAGCTCTCTAACCATAGCTATTACAGGACGTGACATCATACACACGCGAGGCAGTCTTAAAGGCATACCGCATATTTTGTAGATTAATAATTTCAGTCCACTGCTACAATAATATGCCGTT
Organism: Neoarius graeffei; assembly: GCF_027579695.1. Taxonomy (NCBI): domain Eukaryota; kingdom Metazoa; phylum Chordata; class Actinopteri; order Siluriformes; family Ariidae; genus Neoarius; species Neoarius graeffei. The sequence continues at coordinate 69,676,904 of NC_083574.1, read as the reverse complement.
GTGTACGTTAACTCATGAGTTATATGGCAATGTATTGAATTTGCAAAGTGTTGCTGTAGCAGCTTTGTCAGTTACAAAAACAAAAACTGGTTGAACCAGTTTCCAAAAGCCAGAATGCACACACAATGGCTTTAATAGCCCAGCCATTTCATGTGCCTCTGAATGGCTGTCATTAGCAAGTAGGCTAAGCTTAATTGCTCTTGGTCTAGTTTTTTGTGTGAATTTAAAACTCAGTTTGGAATACTTATTGAGACATCTACATTTTATTTTTTATTGTCGTCTACTTGACTTAATACAACTTGCGACATATATACTTATTTTATTGTAGCGTACTTTACTCTTTCTATTTCAGCTTTGGTTCAATTAATGTGCTATAAAAACAATGAATGGAGAAACAATGAATGAAGGCTGCACCACAGACCTAAAATGAACTAGACTGGCAGCACCTGTTCTAAACACTAGGTGGAAACTGGATGCCATTTTACCCCAGACTAACTCAGCTGTGAGTTGTTTAACAGTATTTTATTTATTTTTGGAGGGATTTTCACATTGCATGCTGATTTTTTTATAGGCTACACAGCAATAACAGTTTGCTGTGCGAAGTCTGGAGTAAAGTCTGGGGTAGCCAAAAACGGCGGCCGCAGATTCCGGTACCACGTGACCGACTGCCAGTATAGTTTACTTTAGGTCTGTGGGCTGCACTAATACAGTGATATGCTCAGTTTTTCATAGCGAAGAGAAACAAGGAGAGAACATACCAAGTCATTAGGGGAAAAAACTGTGTTGTACTGCAGGATAAAAAATGAAATATTGTTTTTTAAGGCCACAAATACAATGGGTCCACAAAACTCAGCATCAATAAATGTTGTCTTTAAACCAGTTTGCAAAAGATAAAATGCAATGGCCAGCTAATCAGCCATTTAATGTGTGGAATCTGAATAGCAGTAGCCTAACAATGGCTGTCATTATCAAGTAATTAGGCTCTTGGCCTACTTATGTGTCTGCATTTCACTGAATTTAAAACAACTTAAAACAACTTGAGACATCTGTACTTATTTTACTGTAGCCTACTTTACTCTTTCTGTTTCAGCTTTGGTTCAATTAATGTGCTATAAAAACAATGAATGGAGAAACAATGAATGAAGGCTGCACTAATACAGTGATATGCACACAGTTTTTCATAGCCAAGAGAAAAAGGAGAGAACATACCAAATCATTAGGGGAAGAAAACTGTTGTACTGCAGGATATAATTTGAAATATTGTTTTTTAAGGCCACAAATGCAAGGGGTCCACCAAATCCAGCACCAATAATGTTGTCTTTAAACAAGTTTGCAAAAGATAAAATGCAATGGCCAGCTAATCAGCCATTTAATATGTGGAATCTTAATAGCGGCCTACCAATGCCTTGCATTATCAGGTAATTAGGCTCTTGCCTACCACACACACAATGAATGGGGAACCCCGTTTGGAATGCAACTTGCAATATAATTCACTTTGTATGGTACTCTTTGCACTCTTTGTAAGTTAGACCTACTTTTGTGTATGTCTCCATTTCACTGAATTTAAAACAAATATCATACCTTTTTGTATTTTACTCTATTTGCACTTTGGTCCAGTTTAGCCCTACCATAAAAATGAACAGGAGAAATTAATGAATAATGTCACACTAGGCTGGCCTAGTGTAAAATATCAAGGAAACAAAAACTGTCAGCACTGGTTCTCAGAACAACCAAAAAACAGCCAAGCATAACGTTGTGTGGTGGTAGCAGTGCAACTGCTGGCTAACGTTTCATATGAGTGGTTCCCTAAAAGTTCAAGGAACGTTAGCCTTTGTTTGGTTTTTGCTGTAACCAAAGGGAACGTTCTTTAAATGGTAGTTTTTGGTTTGGTTATAACCTAACCTTTAGAGAACCAAATTCTAACATTCCCTTTACGTCCTCTGTTACTAGGGAAGGTCCTGGGTTTGAGCCCAGCGACCGATGAGGGCCTTTCTGTGTGGGGTTTGCATGCTCTCCCTGTGTCTGCGTGGGTTTCCTCTGGGTGCTCCGGTTTCCCCCACAGTCCAAAAGCATGCAGGTTAGGCTAATTGGTGGCTCCAAATTGACCGTAGGTGTGAATGGTTGTCTGTGTCTATGTGTCAGCCCTGCGATGACCTGGCGACTTGTCCAGGGTGTACCCCGCCTCTTGCCCATAGTCTAGCTTGCCTGCGACCCTGTCAACAGATAATGAATGAATGTGACCTCATCGACTGGATTTAGCAACTACTAATGCCTTTAGCGATGACAGTATGAAAGTCTTTAGCAACTATTAATGCCTCTATCGAGGACGCACATTGCAAAGATGCTCTTAGCAAAGTTGCTCTTAAGACCTCTCCTTATAAGTGAGTTCAGACAAACCATGTACAGAGACAACAGTTGTTGCTTATGTGCATCTTTAAACTCGCTCTTTCGCCCTAATGTGCAATGTTATCGGGAAACCCATCCCAGATGTGGAAAGAGGGGGGAAAGCAGAAAGCAGGGGGAAGGTACAGGGAGGCAAGGGTGGTGAAGGAGTTATGAATAGCCATGATCTTTACTTCAAAGAAGACCACAACGTCCTCTGCAGTGATAAAGGACTGAGGTACAGCTGATGGGAGAGCTGAGGAGGGAAGAGAAAACTTAGAACAGTTGACAAGGGTTAGCGATAGAGCTAGGAATTTTGGAATGATAAAATTTGATCTTAGTTGATGTGAGTGAAAGTGTGAATTCTGCCAGGAAGGACTGGTAGTGAGACAGGTTGGCTGGGGCCCTGGATATTCTCTGCTGCTCACAGGCTGCTTCTGCTGGAGCTCAGGGTTTTGGACATCCAGGGCCTAGCAGGAGAAGATCTTGGTGTCCTGGAAACAAGGGGAGATAATGTGTTAAGTGATGAGGAATATTTACTATAAGTAAATGGAAAAATAAATGTTTAGTATTTATTTATTTTGCCTCATAATGTGAATGAATCTGTGCAGTTTGCAAAACAGGCAAAGCTTTATGTTAATGAATCTGTGCAGTTTACAAAACAAGCAGTGCTTTATTGTGTTGGTCACAGTTTGGCACTGTTTATGTTGAAAACTGATTTAAATGTTTAAACACAAGTATCTTGGCTAAACTTTGACATAGCATTCTAGCCTACCAGTATTAAATCAGTCAGTAGGTTTTTTTTTTCCGGTCTGGAGTACCCCAACCAAAACATAAATCGTTCTTTTACTCAAAAACCAATTATTATTATTATTGCATGCACAGTAATCAGAATCAGAAATACTTCAGTAATTCCAAGGGGAAATTGAGTACATCTGCAGCTGCTCACACTCAAGTCGAGAAAAGAAATTAGTTTTAAACAGAGATGCAAAATGTATGAAATATGTAAAAATATATAAAAAATGTAAACTATATATTGCACATAAATAGCTGTGTGGAAGGAAAAATAGCCATGTGGATGGAATAAAGAAAATTATTGCACAGTTATTGTTACAATTATTGCACATAAGTAATAAATAATGACTGGTACATCTAAGTTATTACATTCGTATTGCACACTGAGTGAGATTTTGAATACTTATCTACCTAGAGGGTGGAGGCGGGGGGGGAAGAGCTGTATCCATCCTTAATGTTAGCAGACAGCAATTCCAAGGTCTTCTCCTCTCTGGTGGGACAGTTCACATACACAGTGGAGTTGGACAGTGTTTTGTCCATATTGATGTGGTTAAAGTCACCCGAAATTACAATGAGGGCATTCGGGTGTTGAGTTTGGAGTCCAGCTATGGTGGTATGAATGACATCACATGTTGACGTTGGGTTGGCTGAGGGTGAGACATAGACAGCCATGACGATAGTATGAGACATTTCCCTGGGTAAATAATATAGATGGAGTCCTACAGCTTATAGTTCAATGTCTGGGCAACAAATCAGTCCCTTGTTTGTAATGTGACCAGGATTGCACCATCTCTTATTAACAAGAACAGCAAGACCCCCTCCTTTCCGCTTACCACCTTTGGTGCTGTCTCTGTTTGCCTCCACAGTCTGAAAGCCCTTGATGGAAATGTTGTGGTCAGAGATATCCTGTTGTAACCATGATTCTGTAAAACACGATGCTACACTCCTTGAACTCCCTTTCACTCTTGACTAGTACTATTAGCTCCTCCGTTTTGTTAGCCAGCGACCGCACATTGCCCATGATTAAAGCGGGGAGAGATGGCTTGTATCACCTTTTCTCCCTTCATGCCTCATCCTTTTGCTGTCTCATCCTCCTTCCTTTACTGCGTCATTCCCAAAACGTTCTCCTTAGGGATTTAGTGAGTACAGTCTGATGCTATGCCATGGAGTGGCCGTTGCATCATCAGCTGATCCCAACTATAAACAATGGAGCCACCACGTTGCTGTCCCATAGCAGTATGTCATTCTGATGAACGTTGTCCAAACACCAGAAAAGTGATCAAAACTCCTCTAAACCACGTTTTAGAAGGTCACAACTTAGAAAAACCTACGTAGTTACTTTTGTACACCCAAAAGAACAAAAGACAAGCAGTATTAACAAAGAGTGCGAAAAGAGCGGTGCAACTGCAGCAAGCAACTGTCTCAGTTGACAATTGTGCATCTGTCTGCAAGTGAAACTTATTAACCTAAATTGCAAAAAAAGGAATGTAAATCTTGTGATGATTACTCGGAATAGGAGGTCATATCTGATGCAGCAACAGATGATTAAATAAATAAATAAAACTAGGAATATGGACTAGAATAGCATGAAAGCGGCATAACATTTAATGCATCATGCTTAAGACACACACATTTTAAGACAAACACAAGACAAAGACAACAGAAACTGAGGTTTAAATAAACCGAATGGTCAGTGTGCAAACTGTAAGCAGGTGCGCACAATTATTTGTCTTTGAATAGGGTGCTTGGGAATTTGTAGTTTGTAGCCAGCTGAGTAGGTGCACTCTGGGAAGCCCCACCCAGAAGTTTCATCCGGCCACAGATCGCAGTGCATGGCAACCAGAGCAAGGGAGGGCTCATGACAACAGCAAAGTTGGAAGACTGCCTCAAACACAACATAATTAGTAATAAATACATTCCACATTTAGTTTTTTTTTTAATTTTGTTTATTACCATAAATTGTAAAAACAAAACAATATAGTTCATACTTCTGAAAATAGGAATTTTACCAGACTGATGAGCTGCTAAAACTTGCTTTTTTATACGTTTCAGTATTATTTCACAATCAGCTTCAACCATGAAAATCAGAAAGCTCTTGAGCTTCGGACTGAAGATGTGAAGGACTGCGATGAATGGGTAGCAGCAATAACACATGCCAGGTAGGCTGATTCCACTATCATAACATTTGAACTCTGCTCCTGGTAAACTGTATAGTTTAGTTTTGATCAGACAGAATCAAGGTTTAACATTCAGATTCTCCTGAGGATGACGATACCTGGGTCAAGTGTGCTGGTTTATGTTTGGAACATAATTCTGAAAGGTCACAGGTCTCTAGGCACAGTACAATCTTTAAGGTAGATTACCACTCACATGTGATTGTTTAACTCTCAAATATGTGGATGAGTAAGTGCTAAAAAGCATTTAAAGTCTTGTAGTAGACTCTGTTTCTAAATTTTGTTTTTGGCTGGTTCATGCTGTTACTTTTTCAATGTAGTAGATTCATACATTCAAACAGACTTGACATTTGTATTTAATTGTGCACAGAACTGCAAATGCACATTTTGCAATTGAATTAAAAATATCAAATCATGCACATTCAAAAGGAGATGTAGTTGTAAATATATCTGAAGTCACATTTAATAATTAGAATTATTTTAATTTGAACAAAGTCCAGAATGGTGTCATAAAGATCTGTAATAAAAAAAATCTATGTATATCGCTGTAGACCATCATGTTTTATTAGCTTGGCAAAATTTTAATGAAGTCTTTAAGCATGACTTGGTGATCTCCAGCTTCATTATGCACTAAACAAAGTACAGCATTGTCTTAAGGACAAAATTATTTTAGATTTAGTGGATGCATCATATACAGTTAGCTTCAGTGTTTAAGGCCCTGTCCACACGGCAACGGATTCAGGTGAATCTGATAAAATTGTTTATCGTTTCGGCCTGGCGTCCACATGGCACCGGCGTTTTGGGTGCCCCACAACGATATTTTTTGAGAACGGGTTCCAGAGTGGAAAAATCTGGCAACGGCGCCGTTGCGAAGTCGTCTGGATGAGTAGAATGGATTTGTTTACGATGACGTCACAACCACATGACTAGAACAAGCAGCACTCTCGCTGTTTTGTATGAACCACTGCATTGCATTCACTTTTGTATACAGCTTTTCTTTTAAATAAACAAGTAACTGAACCATTTCTTGAATTTCTTTTTTTTATTGGATAAGACTGCTTTTCAAAATGTTCACACACAATATAAAAAGTTATATAAATTATATAAAAATGCTTTTCAAAATGTTCTCACACAATAAAAAAATTAAGTTATATAAAACTATGCACACTAATAAAACTAATTTGTACACACAGAAGGCACGATTTCCTCGCGTAGTCGCAGCCATCTTCTTGTTGTGTGTTTGTTCCTGACAGTGCTTCACACCAGGTAGAAGAAGGGGTTTATGCGCATGCGTTTACTTCTTCTATTGTTCTGGTGTCTCCGATGGGACCGTCTTACAGCGCCCCTAGAGGTGTGGCATGTGTATTGCATCGTTTTCAGCAAGCGTTGCGTTGCCATATGTACCTGATATTTTACTGATCCGTTGCCCATGTGGACGCGATATTTTTTTAAAATAAAATCTCGTTGCCGTTGTCGTGTGGATGTAGCCTAAGTGTTGTTTTTAGTGCCTGGCTTATTTCAGTTTTGTTGATACATTCACCACTGTCAGCTCAGCAATGCACAAATCACAATTCAGATAATGCACTTTGGGTGACCATGCTTAATCATGGCTTAATATTTCATGAAAATAATAGGAAATAGCTATGTACCTTCAGTTTCTGAGATGTGTGTGATGTGAACTATTTTATTTTAGATGTATTTTTTTTTTTACATTCTTCAAGCAAAATCTGTGGTATTTTCTGATAAACATACAACCCCAATTCCAAAAAAGTTGGGACATTGTGCAAACTATAAATAAAAACAGAATGTGATAATTTGCAAATCATGGAAACCCTATATTTCACTGAAAATAGTACAAATACAACATATCAAATGTTGAAACTGAGAAATTTTATTGTTTTTTGAAAAATACATGCTCATTTTGAATTTGATGTCAGCAACACGTTTCAAAAAAGTTGGAACAGGGACATGTTTACCACTGTGTTGCATCACTGCTACTTTTAACAACACTCTGTAAACATTTGGGAACTGAGGAGACCAGTTGCTGTAGCTTTGAAAGAGAAATGTTGTCCCATTCTTGCCTGATATGCAAATTTAGTTGCTCAACAGTTCAGGGTCTCCATTGTCATATTTTGTACTTCATAATGTGCCAATATTTTAAATGGAAGACAGATCTGGACTGCACACAGGCCAGTTTAGCACCCACACTCCTGTACTAGAGAGCTATGCAGTTTTAAAGGGATCCTCCAGCGGATTTACTCAAACTTATGTGAAGTAAAATTATTCATAGATTTCAACAGTCAAACATTCATTTTCGGAGCCCAAATAATGCTCTAGAAAAATGAATTTTTATTAAAATACCAGATGAGCCTCCTGTGGAAGTGACATATTCGATGACATGGTGTAGTGGAAGCGGAGAGCAACTCGGCTGTTTATATCCTCTGCTTACAACGTGGTCTTGCTAGTTTTACAAGTATTTTTACCGAATTTATAAGATTTTAAACAAGTCAAGTATGCCTCATTGCACAACATATAAATGCCAAAATGATGCCAAAAAGGACGAGAAGATATCTCCACTTACCACAGATTTTTGGATCCTGAACCATTTTTCTGTTGGTTGACCGTAGCTATAGCCCATGTAGCTGTCTAGTAGTAAACAAATGCCCCATGACCGATGCCAAGTGATGCACATATATTTCTGACCGATGCACGTGCATTGGTTGCATTGGTTTGGATCCGTCCCTGTTATATTATCAGTGTCTTACCTGGTGAGTTGTAATCAGTATTCCGATGTGTTGTAGGCTCTTCAGAGTATACTGGAAGAAAATACGGGTAACAAAGAAAACACCGACATTAAAGAACAATCACCGATGGATCAAGAGATGGAGCATTCAATTGAGCTTCAGGTACAGTTGACTATACTGCAGATAAGAGAATTACTCAGAACATTTTGCATGAAACTCACTCATTTAAAATTTCCGAAGTTTTATTTCATGATAGTTTCAGTTTCATTTTCATTTATGTGCTAGGAACATTAATTGACTGGAAGGAGGGATATTGCTGTGCAAACAGATGAACAAGTCAATGTTGAAATCCAGACAGAGCGAGTTATCTTTGAAGACAAGATTATCCAATGTTCTTTGTTGGGAGATGAAAGTGTCTCAGATGATTCGTTCAAACTCTACTAGCAAAAACACGATGTAAGCAGAGGATATAAACAGTCATGTTGCTCTAAGCTTCCACTATACCACGTCATCACATACATCACTTCCGCAGGAGGCCCATCTAGTATTTTAATAAAAATTAATTTTTCTAGAACATTATTTGGTCCCCAAAATGGATGTTTGACTGTTGAAATCTACGAATACTTTTACCTAACACAAGTTAAAAAGTAAATCCACTGGAGAATGCCTTTAATATGTGCAGAAAGCAGTTTGGCATTGTCTTGCTGAAAGAAAGAAGGCTTTCCCTGAAATAGATTTTGTCTGGATGGGAGCATATTGCTCTGAAACGTGTATATCTCATCTCATCTCATTATCTCTAGCCGCTTTATCCTTCTACAGGGTCGCAGGCAAGCTGGAGCCTATCCCAGCTGACTACGGGCGAAAGGCGGGGTATACCCTGGACAAGTCGCCAGGTCATCACAGGGCTGACACATAGACACAGACAACCATTCACACTCACATTCACACCTACGGTCAATTTAGAGTCACCAGTTAACCTAACCTGCATGTCTTTGGACTGTGGGGGAAACCGGAGCACCCGGAGGAAACCCACGCGGACACGGGGAGAACATGCAAACTCCACACAGAAAGGCCCTCGCTGGCCCCGGGGCTCAAACCCAGGACCCTCTTGCTGTGAGGCGACAGCGCTAACCACTACACCACCGTGCCGCCTGAAACGTGTATATATCATTCAGAATTAATGATGCCTTCCTGGGTTTACAAGCTACCCGTGTTATGTGCAGGAATGCACCCTCATACTGTCACAGATGCTGGCTTTTGAACTGTGCACTGATAATGAACCGGATGGTCCCTGTCCTCTTTAGCCTGGAGGACGTGGTGTCCATGATTTCTAAAAAGAATTTCAAATTTTAATTCATTAGACCTTGGGCCTCAGGACAATTTTCCACTTTGCCACAGTCCATCGTCAAAAAGTTTGGGCCCAGAGAAGGTGGATATTGTTTATATACAGTGGTGCTTGAAAGTTTTTGAACCTTTTAGAATTTTCTATATTTCTGCATAAATATGACCTAAAACAACATCAAATTTTCACACAAATCCTAAAAGTAGATAAAGAGAACCCAGTTAAACAAATGAGACAAAAATATTATACTTGGTCATTTGTTTCTTGAGGAAAATGATCCAATATTACATATCTGTGAGTGGCAAAAGTATGTGAACCTTTGCTTTCAGTATCTGGTGTGACCCCCTTATGCAGCAATAACTGCAACTAAACGTTTCCAGTAACTGTTGATCAGTCCTGCACACTGGCTTGGAGGAATTCCAAAATGCAGAACAGCTTCAACTCTGGGATGTTGGTGGGTTTCCTTAGGGCTGGGCGATATGAGAAAAAATTATATCACGATATATTTTTTCAAAATTTTCGATAACGATATATATCACGATGTAAATCAAATCACCATTTTTGTATTTTCTTTAATTTTCTGCTCAAAATATGAACATTACAAATTAGTAGTTCCTTCCTAATTAACAAAAATAGCTTAACAAGCCTTCAAGTTTCACAGAACCAAAACAAACTGGATGCACATTCTTTTGTTCTTTTTGTTCAAATGAATAAATTGAAACTGAAAAATAAAAACTATATACCATTGTTAATCATTTGTGCAAATTCTAGCAGCTTTCAAATAAACATAAGACATATTGACGTGTAAACCTTATGCTGCAAGAAGAAAAAAAGTGCAATCCTGTACGTCAGTGTGTTTAAGGTTTTGTGTAACACTTTGTTGTATGTCCGATTTTAAATATCCAAAATACCTCCACACAACCGAAGATCTCTGGCCCTTCTTTTCAACGATGTCCTCCAGGGCAGTGCTCTGACTTTCCTGTTCAGAACTCCGGTCAGTCGGCTTCTCGCTCATTTTTATAATTGCTTTGTTTCACGCTTTGTTGGAGAAATGCCGCGCTCCTGCAAACTTCACCACAGCCATGCTGTGCGTTGCTGCTACACGTGTGTGTGTTTGTGTGTGCATGCAACCTAACTTGACGTGGCTCTCTTCCAACTGATTGGTTACGTGCGGGACTGTTTAGTTATGATTGGCTATTCGCGTGTCTGTCAAAACTTCGGATGAAGTAATTTTATTGAAGGCGTAGGCTTATCGTAGGCATATCGTACGTGTCTAATTTCTAATCGTAGAGATTTTATATCGTGAATAACATCGTAATCGTAAAATCGCCCAGCCCTAGGTTTCCTCACATGAACTGCTCGCTTCAGGTCCTTCCACAACATTTCGATTGGATTAAGGTCAGGACTTTGACTTGGCCATTCCAAAACATTTAACTTTATTTTTCTTTAATCATTCTTTGGTAGTACGACTTGGGTGCTTAGGGCCGTTGTCTTGCTGCATGACCCACCTTCTCTTGAGATTCAGTTAATGGACGGATGTCCTGACATTTTCCTTTAGAATTCACTGGTATAATTCAGAATTCATTGTTTCATCAATGATGGCAAGCCGTCCTGGCCCAGATGCAGCAAAATAGGCCCAAACCATGATACTACCACCACCATGTTTCACAGATGGAATAAGGTTCTTATGCTGGAATGCAGTGTTTTCCTTTCTTCAAACATAATGCTTCTCGGCTTCTGGTGGCGCGCTACACGGCATGGCAGCATAGTCATTGAGCTCCGGGCATCAGTCTTAAATTCAGTTTTCATAACTCATTAATACTACACACAAACGAACAAATTGCATCTCTCTTTGATGATGAATGGGGACAAAGTCAAGAAAGGATGGTATGAACTATGCAGTAACTTTGAAAGAGAATCCGAGACGGAGGCTGAAGCTAGCGAAACTCCAAAACAAGATGGAGGCTGCAGAGAGACCAAAACTTTGGATTCAATACGCATGGTGGTGAGTGAAGTTATGACTACGGGAATGGCAGCACTCCAGGCCGAATTGAAAAAAGGCCTCTCAGACTTCCGCACGTGCTTCAGGGAAGATATTAAAAAACAAATGGATTAATTTATATCAGTAGTAAACCGGAAAATACAAGATGTGACAGGCCAAATTGAGGGGGCAGTGGAACGCGTAGGCCTGATGGAGGAAAACATGCTCGACATGGAAAGATGGGACATCGGAGTCAAAGATACTCTCACCCAGCTGCTTACTACTCAGCGGGCGCTACAGGAAAAAGTGACCGATCTGGAGGGGCGCTCCAGGCGCAATAATATCAGGATCTGTGGCATCCCCGAGGACGCCAAGGGCACGTCAGCAGCGACTTTTTTTATTGAAAACTTCAAGACAGAGCTGGGGAGCGAACTTGGCCGTGGACTGGGGATTGAGCACGCACACCGCGCCATGGCACCGAAACCACCACCGAGTGCCCCACCACGCTCTATGGTGGTTTGTTTCCTCCAGTTCTCTGTCAAAGAAAAGATGCTTCACGCCACCTGGAAAAAAAGAGCTCCGTGTCCAAAACAAACGGGTGTATTTTGATCATGATTATGCAACTGAGGTGCAGAACAAAAGGAAGGAATATACCCATCAAGAAAATACTACAAGATAATGGCGTACGTTTCCAGACCCCACTAACAAGAATGCGTGCTTTTTTTTTTTAAACGGGCCCTGTAACGTACAACAGCGCTACACAAGCAGCAGAAGACCTGCGGAGGAGAGGATATACGGTGGGCGAGATCCCTGGCGGCAGGACCAAGAGCAAAGACATCTCGGAAGAGACACTGGCTGAGCTTCTACCCTGGAAGATAATGGAGGTCGGACCCGGTGGAGAAAAGCACGGGTTCCAGGAGCAGATTAGGGAGAAGTTGAAAGAGTACCGCAGAACGGAACCAGGAGCCACAGCAAGGGATGAGTGAGACATTTAATCATAATTTCCCCATTATCTCATTATAATGATGTTTAGTTAAAACATAGGCTGATGCCCACGGGCAAAAGACAGAGCCACCAAACTTTCTTTTTTTCCCACTACTGAGGGCCCCACTTTGTGGCCAGCCCCCTCACTGTCTAAAGTGACATTACAGCTTTTCTGATGAAAGTTCAGTTCACTGTTCTACAAAGTTTTGTTCTATACTGTACTGTTTGTTACCAATGGTCCGGGGTGATACAAGAATGTCTCAAATGTAAGACTGACGCATTATCAACACTATAATATACTGTCTCTGAATGTGAATGGGCTGAATAACCTGGTCAAAAGAAGCAAAATGATAGCTAAAATAAAAAGAGAAAAGATAAATGTGGCATTTTGGCAGGAGACGCACCTTTCAGGTGCCGAACATAAACTTAAAAAGATGGGGTTTAGAAACACCTTCTCATCATATAAGAAAGGAAAAAGAAGGGGAGTAGCTATATTGATTTCAAATGCTGTAAAATTCGAATTAATATCCCAAATTAATGATGGAGAAGGTAGATTTGTTTTGGTAAAAGGAAAGATAGACCAGAAAGAAGTAACATTTGTTTAATGTCTATGCTCCCACTGGGAGCAATATAACATTTTTTCAAAAGGATATTTGAACTAATTACATCACAAACGTATGGGACTCTCATTTGTGCAGGAGATTTTAATATACTTCTGAACCCTTCTTTAATTACAACTAATAGAATAAGAAGAAGGAATTTGATTGAAAAACGCATAAACAATGTACTGAAAGACTTGGGACTTAATGATGTATGGCGGGCTCTGAATGGTTCAACTCCAGGTTATACTTTTATTCGGCTAGACATACAGCCCATTCAAGGATTGACTATTTTTTCATGTATAACAAAGATCTACATAGGCTGAAATATTGTAGAATATGTCAGAGGGATCTTTCAGACCACTCAGGGATTTTTCTAACTTTACATTTAGATGGTAGACAGCGAAAAACTTTGTGGCGTCTTAATACTGGTTTGCTAAATTACCATACCTTTAGAAATTCAATGGAGAAGGACTTGACATTATACATGCATGATAATAATAATGAAGTAAACCCCTGTATATTATGGGATGCAGCTAAAGCTGTTCTTAGGGGGAAGATTATAGCCAGGACAGCTGCACTAAAGATGAAAACCCAAAAATTAATTGGTTTACAGGAAAAACTGAGAGACCTGGAACAAATACACATAACAAATAAAGAACCCTCGATTATACAACAAATCAGACATCGTCTCGTCTCGTCTTCTTCCGCTTTATCCGGGACCGGGTCGCGGAGGCAGCAGTCTAAGCAGGGAAGCCCAAACTTCCCTTTCCCCAGACACCTCGGCCAGCTCCTCGGGAAGAACACCGAGGCGTTCCCAGGCCAGCCGAGAGACATAGTCCCTCCAGCGTGTCCTGGGTCTTCCCCGGGGCCTCCTCCCGGGGGGACATGCCTGGAACACCTCCCCAGGGAGGCGTCCAGGAGGCATCCGAAAAAGATGCCCGAGCCACCTCAGCTGATTCCTCTCGATGTGGAGCAGCAGCGGCTCTACTCCGAGCTCCTCCCGAGTGACTGTGCTTCTCACCCTATCTCTAAGGGAGCGCCCAGCCACCCTGCGAAGGAAACTCATTTCGGCCGCTTGTATCCGCGATCTTGTCCTTTCGGTCATTACCCAAAGCTCATGACCATAGGTGAGAGTCGGAACGTAGATCGACCGGTAAATTGAGAGCTTCGCCTTTTGGCTCAGCTCCTTCTTCACCACAACGGACCGGTAAAGCGACCGCATCACTGCGGAGGCTGCACCGATCCGCCTGTCGATCTCACGCTCCATCCTTCCCTCACTCGTGAACAAGATCCCGAGATACTTAAACTCCTCCACTTGAGGCAGAACTTCTCCACCAACCTGGAGAGGGCAAGCCACCCTTTTCCGGTCGAGAACCATGGCCTCGGACTTGGAGGTGCTGATTCTCATCCCAGCCGCTTCACACTCGACTGCAAACCGCCCCAGTGCATGCTGAAGGTCCTGGTTTGAAGAAGCCAACAGGACAACATCATCCGCAAAAAGCAGAGATGAAATCCTGTGGTTCCCAAACAGGATTCCTTCTGGCCCCTGGCTGCGCCTAGAAATTCTGTCCATAAAAATTATGAACAGAACCGGTGACAAAGGGCAGCCCTGCCGGAGTCCAACATGCACTGGGAACAGGTCTGACTTACTGCCGGCAATGCGAACCAGACTCCTGCTCCGTTCGTACAGGGACCGGACAGCCCTTAGCAAAGAGCCCCGAACCCCATACTCCCGAAGCACCCCCCACAGAATACTACGGGGGACACGGTCGAATGCCTTCTCCAGATCCACAAAGCACATGTGGACTGGTTGGGCAAACTCCCATGAACCCTCGAGCACCCTATGAAGGGTATAGAGCTGGTCCAGTGTTCCGCGACCAGGACGAAAACCGCATTGTTCCTCCTGGATCCGAGGTTCGACTATTGGTCGAATTCTCCTCTCCAGTACCCTGGAGTAAACCTTCCCTGGGAGGCTGAGAAGTGTGATTCCCCTATAATTGGGGCACACTCTCCGGTCCCCTTTCTTAAAAAGAGGGACCACCACCCCAGTCTGCCACTCCAGAGGCACTGTCCCTGACCGCCACGCGATGTTGCAGAGGCGTGTCAACCAAGACAGCCCCACAACATCCAGAGACTTGAGATACTCAGGGCGGATCTCATCCACCCCCGGTGCCTTGCCACCGAGGAGCTTGCAAACCACCTCAGTGACTTCGGCTTGGGTAATGGACGAGTCCACCTCTGAGTCATCAGCCTCAGTCTCCTCAGTGGAAGACATGACGGTGGGATTGAGGAGATCCTCAAAGTATTCCTTCCACCGCCCGACAATGTCCCCAGTCGAGGTCAACAGCTCCCCACCCGCACTGTAAACAGTGTTGGCAGAGTACTGCTTCCCCCTCCTGAGGCGCCGGACGGTTTGCCAGAATTTCTTCGTGGCCGACCGATAGTCCTTCTCCATGGCCTCCCCGAACTCCTCCCAGTTCCGAGTTTTTGCCTCCGCAACTGCCCGAGCTGCAGCACGCCTGGCCTGCCGATACCCGTCAGCTGCCTCGGGAGTCCTGGAGGTTAACATGGCCCGATAGGACTCCTTCTTCAGCTTGACGGCATCCCTTACTTCTGGTGTCCACCACCGGGTTCGGGGATTGCCGCCACGACAGGCACCGGAGACCTTGCGGCCACAGCTCTGAACAGCTGCGTCCACAATGGAGGTAGAGAACATGGTCCACTCAGACTCAATGTCCCCCGCCTCCCTCGGAAGCTGGGAAAAGCTCTCCCGGAGGTGGGAGTTGAAGACCTCCCCGACAGAGTGCTCGGCCAGACGTTCCCAGCAGACCCTCACCATACGTTTGGGCCTGCCAGGTCTGTCCAGCTTCCTCCTCCGCCAGCGGATCCAACTCACCACCAGGTGGTGATCAGTTGACAGCTCAGCCCCTCTCTTCACCCGAGTGTCCAAGACATAGGGCCGGAGATCAGATGAAACGACTACAAAGTCGATCATCGACCTCCGACCTAAGGTGTCCTGGTGCCACGTGCACTTATGGACACCCCTATGCTCGAACATGGTGTTCGTTATGGACAAACCGTGACTAGCACAGAAGTCCAGTAACAAAACACCACTCGGGTTCAGATCGGGGAGGCCGTTCCTCCCAACCACGCCCCTCCAGGTGTCACTGTCATCTCCCACGTGAGCATTGAAGTCCCCCAGTAACACAATGGAGTCCCCAGTCTGAGCACTCCTCAGTACCTCTCCCAGGGACTCCAAGAAGGCCGGATACTCTATACTGCTATTTGGGCCATAGGCACAAACAACAGCAAGAGCCCTCTCCCCAATCCGAAGGCGCAGCGAGGCGACCCTCTCGTTCACTGGGGTAAACTCCAACACATGGCGGCTGAGCTGGGGAGCTATAAGCAAGCCCACACCAGCCCGCCGCCGCTCACCACGGGCGACTCCAGAGAAGTGGAGAGTCCAGCCCCTCTCGAGGAGCTGGGTTCCAGAGCCCAAGCTGTGCGTGGAGGTGAGCCCGACTATCTCTAGCCGGTACCTCTCAACCTCCCGCACAAGCTCAGGCTCTTTCCCCCCCAGCGAAGTGACATTCCATGTCCCAACAGCCAGCCGCTGTGTCCGGGGATCAGGTCGTCGAGGCCCCTGCCTTCGACTGCCACCCAATCCACATTGCACCAGTCCCCTACTGCTACCTCTGTGGGTGGTGAACCCACAGGAGGTCGGGCCCACGTCAGCTCTTCGGGCTGAGCCCGGCCGGGCCCCATGGGCAAAGGCCCGGCCACCAAGCGCTCGCATACGAGCCCCAACCCCGGGCCTGGCTCCAGGGTGGGGCCCCGGCTGCGTCATCCCGGGCGACGTCACGGTCCTCGGATTTCTCTCCATAGGGGTTTTGGTGAACTGCTCTTAGTCTGGCCTGTCACCTAGGACCTGTCTGCCTTGGGAAACCCTGACAGGGGCATAATGCCCCCGACAACATAGCTCCTAGGATCATTCAAGCACACAAACCCCTCCACCACAATAAGGTGGCAGTTCAAGGAGGGGCAAATCAGACATACTAAACCGGAAATAGATAAAATACTAGGTGAGGAGGTGGAGAAAAATAAGATTCATGAAACAAAGATATTATGAGGCTGGCCCTAGGGCTGCAAAATTGTTGGCTTGGAGGCTCAAAAAACAGGCAGAAAACACCATCCACAAGATTAGAGACTCTACTACAAATAAAATTACTAACAATTTGGAAGGCATACAAAAAGCATTTGAAAGATATTATAAATCCTTATACTCTCAACCAGAACAGGTTAATAACCACGCAGCTGCTGAATTTCTGAGCTCCTTAGACCTTCCCACACTAGGTAAAGAAGCTAATGATAAACTTGTCTCACCAATAACAAAGGAGGAAATAAGTAAAGCTATCTCAAGTCTGAACACTAACAAATCACCCGGCACGGATGGCTTTCCTCCAGAATGGTACAAGTCAATGAAAGATCACCTGCTCCCTTATTTGGAGTCTAGTTTTAATTACATTCTAAAAGGAGGCTCCCTCCTGGAGAGAGGCCTTCATATCTGTGATCCCCAAAGAAGGCAGGGACAGAGTGGACTGTAAATGGTACAGACCTGTTAGTGTTTTAAATTCAGACTATAAATTGTATGCCACCATTTTAGCAAAAAGAATGGAACCTGTAATGCCCCTGTTAATAGACGAGGACCAAACGGGATTTATAAAGAATAGGCAGACACAGGACAACATAAGAAGAGCCTTACATACCATCGAACAGATTAACAAAGACCAAATTAGTGCTATCATTCTCAGTTTAGACTCAGAAAAAAAAAGCGTTTGATTCAGTTGGGTGGGAATTTCTGTATTTAGTTATGAAGAGATTTAATTTTAGTAAGGATTTTATACGCTGTATTCAGGCACTTTATGCCTCCCCCACTGCGAGAATTAAAGTTAATGGCAGTCTGTCTGATTCTATAACTTTACAACATGGTTGCAGGCAGGGCTGCCCTCTCAGCCCCAACTTATTTAATTTATTCATTGAACCTCTAGCCCAAGCAATACATCAGCAGACAGAATTAGAAGGTATTTCCATGGGAGAAGGGGAATATAAAATGAGTCTGTACGCAGACGATGTATTGATCACAATACAAAATCCTAATTTAGGCCTGCCTCTATTAATGAAAATGCTGAAAACATATGGGGAATATTCAGGATATGCTCTAAATATACATAAAACACAGGTTATGACATTTAATTACACACC
This sequence comes from Neoarius graeffei, assembly GCF_027579695.1. Classification (NCBI taxonomy): domain Eukaryota; kingdom Metazoa; phylum Chordata; class Actinopteri; order Siluriformes; family Ariidae; genus Neoarius; species Neoarius graeffei. Next base: position 69,658,638 of record NC_083574.1, on the reverse strand, counting down.
TACAGAAGAACTCAACACAATGTATAGTTTTAATTGGAGCGCACCCTGTATTAAATATCTGGGAGTGAGTTTGCCTAAAGACATGACACAATTATTCAAATTTAACTATAACTGTATTAACAAAAAAATATATGAAGACCTTGATGGGTGGAGCCTGCTGCCTCTTGACTTCGGTAGCAGAATTAGATCAATAAAAATGAATATCCTTCCTAGGTTATTATATCTCTTTTTATCATTGCCAGTGGAAATCCCTCTGAAACAATTCAGAGAGTGGAATAAACATATTTCACGATTCATCTGGAATAAACAGAGATCAAGGGTTAAATTTCCCACCCTTCAGCTCCCGGAGGAGAGGGGTGGTAAGGCCCTCCCATCTTTAAGGGATTACTATTTAGCAGCCCGACTGAGACCCCTATGCTACGTTCACACTGCAAGGCTTAAGGCTCAATTCCGATTTTTTTGTGAAATCCGATTTTTTTGTGAGGTCGTTCACATTAACAAATATATGCGACTTGTATGTGATCCTCAGTATGAACGAAAAGCGACCTAAAAGTGTTCCGCATGCGCATTGCAGGATACGACGACGTCACACGCAGTGAGCATGGCCAGTGTTTACGGAAGTAAAACCGCCCGGTTGCGGTATGACCCATTCAATCTAGCTTGAATAGCTGCATCCCCCCAAATGGAAATCAGCTCCCTAACCTCTGCGTCCTTCCATTGAGAAGATTCAGAACCTTCACAGCCCGAAGCGTCCCTCGCATTGATGTCATATGCGCCATGTTGTTGTAACTTTTTTTGAGAGACCCGCCACCTACTTCAGCGCAGAATAGTGACATTTGTGGCTTGTTGATGACGTGCAAGTCGGATGAATGCGACCTGGCGGTTCAGACTGAAGTCGCATATGAAAAGAGCGGATAAGAATCGGAATTAGAACCACATATCCAAACGGCCTGGGTCGGATTTGAAAAAATCGGATCTGTGTCGTTCATATTGTCAATAAAAGATTGGATACAGGTCACATATGGGCGAAAAGATCGGATTTGAGTCACTTCAGCCTGCAGTGTGAACGTAGCCCTAGTATATTAGTGTAATTCTTCTTAGGAGGCTAAATGGAAAACCATGGAGTTATCATTAACAGATGTACCAATACAATCACTGCTTGGTTGTGTGGAAATGGAGGAAAAAAATATTACATACGGAGAGCCAATGGGTTAAGTGCTCATTGAAGGTATGGGTGGAGGTGGCTAAAAAATTTGAACTCCAAAAACAGATAAAACTACTTAAATGGCCAGCGTATGACCCCGAATTCACACCAGTATTACTAGATCATAGGTATAAACAATGGACCTATTATGGTGTTACTGCTGTATGCAAAATTGCTAAAAACTGGGAACTTAACAGCTTTAACAATTTATGTCAAACGTATGGACTAGGTGGGCATGACTTTTACAGGTACTTACAGTTCCGTGACTAGTTTTGTAAAAAACTGAAAGGTTGCAACACAGCAGAGCCACCAGCAATTATTCATATATTTATGGATGCATATAATTCTGGGAATATTAAAGGACTTATAAGCAAGCTATACCACAGCATCACCTAATTGAAGAAGGACTCTACAGACTATATGAAACAACGATGGGGAAAAAGAGCTGAACATTGTGATTACAGAGGACCTGTGGCTGAACGCCTGGAAAAAAGTCATCCTCCACCAACTCTTGGACTTGGAGAGACTTCTGTTGGAAAGGCTTAATTTGTTTTTTTATAACTCCCAAGCAGAAGTCCAAACAGACTGGTACACAACTGGCCTGCTGGAGAGAATGTGGAGAGGTCCTTGCTGATTATGCTCATATTTTTTGGTCCTGCCCCTCCATCCAGTTTTTCTGGAGGGAAGTGGCAAAATTATTTCAAAGGTTCTATGTTTTAATATGAATGTATCATTCACAACTCTCTACCTTGGGAATATGTCAGATGGGTTGAGTAGAGCTGATGTGTACCTACTTAGGCCCCGGTCACACCGCCCGAACTTTGCTGGAGCGTTCCTTGAACGGTAGGGAGGGGGGGCCGAATTTCGACAACGCTCGTCACCGCGCACAAAATGGGAAAAAAAATCGAAAACACGGGCGTTGGCTTAGCGGTGCACCGCTGAAGCCGGCGTTGCTTTAGCGCTGGTTTAGCGGTAGCGAGCGTTGGTATAGCGGCGTTCTGCGCATGTGGGCTTTGGCTCGGCGGGGGTATAAAGTTGGTTTAGCACCAATCATAGCAAGTCTCTCAGCATCCATGGTGATACAGTTTTACTGTAACTTTGAGCAAATTCGATATAGATGAGGTCTGAACTCAACGGCAGCTCGATTCCAAATGAGCTCCTGGTCCATTTCTCCCCGTATTCACGGGCGCAGATAGAGGGGGGGACGGGGGGGATTCGTCCCACCCAGATTTAAATTCACTTCGTTCGGTCCCCCCCACTTATAGGGAGGAAAAAACGTCTATGCTGTCTTTCTTTGCATAAGGCAAACCTCACGGAAAAATCAAAAGACTAATTACCATTCGGTTTATTGAGGTGCACGGCAGTATATACATAGTTGCAACAACTCACATAAAACAAAACAAAGACTGATATTCGGTTGGTTGAGCTGCGCAGACTACACAGGTTGCGAGCTCGAGCTTGGTTGCTATGGTAACCCACAACAAGCTTGACAGGCATATCGGGGTTGGGGTTGGTTTGCTGGCAGCTTTGTCCCCCCCAGTTTTTTGTCCCCCCCAGTTCAAAAAACGTATCTGCGCCCCTGCCCGTATTTATAGCCAAATTCTGGTCCCGCTCCTACACCTCTATACCAATGCCAAACCAAAGTTCATCGCCGCCATGGATAGCTGCTTCAATGCCCGACACCGTTCCAGCAACCCCGTGTCCACTCGTAAAACGCTTACAATCGCTCCACCGAAGTTTGTGCAACGTTTAATCGCCGCCCGGGCAACGCTGGCGAAGCAGCGGTGGTCCAGCGTTCAAGATTTTTGCGTTGGCCTAGCGGACCCAAGCGTCCATGAACTTGCGTCTAGCGGTGCCAAACTTTGACTGGGCGTTGGTGGAGCGGGGGTGAACTTTGCCGGGGCGGAAAATTGCCCCCTCCTCACCGCGCTCGCAATATTTTGTGCAGCTCAAAACTTTCGGAGCGGTAGGAGGGCCCCTCGAGAAACATCAGCGGTGGCCGAGCGTATACGGCGTTGCTTTAACGGGGGCCAACTTTTGTTAAATGGTGGTGAACGGTTACGAGCGGTGATGAATTTTTTTCACCACTCCAGGAACGCTCCAGCAAAGTTCGGGTGATGTGACCGGGGCCTTAGGGTCTTGCTGGCTGCAAGTAAAAAGGCCATCACAAAATGCTGGCTCCAGAAAAATGCCCCCACTACAGATTCTTTTGTTAATATTGTAAAACAACTACATGCATTAGAGCAAATGACTTACTCAGTCAGACTCCAAAAAGATATAGGGGAAAAACGATGGCAGAAATGGCAAGCCTATTTGGCTAATGAATGAGACTGTATGCCTGTACTGGGTATGATACTTTGTCTTTTGGATTTACTGATCACCCCCGGACCTTGAATATGGGTAATTGTTCAATGTTTTTTTTTTGTCTTTTGTCTTACCTTCCTGTATTAAAAGATGAAAATGATCTATAAATAAAGAGTTTAAAAAACAAACAAACATAATACTTCTCATTTAAACCAAAAAGTTCTATTTTGGTTTCATCCATCCACAAAACATTTTTCCAATAGCCTTCTGGCTTGTCCACGTAATCTTTAGCAAACTGCAGACGAGCAGCAATGTTCTTTGTGGAGAGCAGTGGCTTTCTCCTTGCAACCCTGCCATGCACACCATTGTTGTTCAGTGTTCTCCTGATGGTGGACTCATGAACATTAGCCAATGTGAGAGAGGCCTTCAGTTGCTTCGAAGTTACCCTGGGGTCCTTTTGTGTCCTCACCGACTATTACATGCCTTGCTCTTGGAGTGATCTTTGTTGGTCGACCACTCCTGCGGAGGGCAGCAATGGTCTTGAATTTCCTCCATTTGTACACAATCTGTCTGACTGTGGATTGGTGGAGTCCAAACCCTTTAGAGATGGTTTTGTAACCTTTTCCAGCCTGATGAGCATCAACAGTGCTTTTTCTGAGGTCCTCAGAAATCTCCTTTGTTCGTGCCATGATACACTTCCACAACCATGTGTTGTGAAGATCAGACTTTGATAGATCCCTGTTCTTTAAATAAAACAGGGTGTCCACTCACACCTGATTGTCATCCCATTGATTGAAAACATCTGACTCTGATTTCAGCTTCAAATTAACTGCTAATCCTAGAGGTTCACATACTTTTGCCACTCACAGATCTGTAATATTGGATAATTTTCTTCAATAAATAAATGACCAAGTATAATATTTTTGTCTCATTTGTTTAACTGGGTTCTCTTTATCTACTTTTCGGACTTGTGTGAAAATCTGATGATGTTTTAGGTCATATTTATGCAGAAATATAGAAAATTTCAAAGGGTTCACAAACTTTCAAGCACCACTGTATGGTTTTAACTTGCTTTTGTGGATACAGTAATGAACTGTTTTCACAAACGATGGTTTTCAGAAGTGTTCTTGAGCCCATACAGTGATTTCCACAACAGACGTGTCGGCTTTTAATGCAGTGTTATCTGAGGGCCTGAAGATCACAGGCATCCAGTGTCAGTTTCTAGCCTTGTGTCTTGCATACAGAGCTTTCTCCAGGTTCTCTGAACCTCATCTCATCTCATCATCTCTAGCTGCTTTATCCTGTTCTACAGGGTCGCAGGCAAGCTGGAGCCTATCCCAGCTGACTACGGGCAAAAGGCGGGGTACACCCTGGACAAGTTGCCAGGTCATCACAGGGCTGACACATAGACACAGACAACCATTCACACTCACATTCACACCTACGGTCAATTTAGAGTCACCAGTTAACCTAACCTGCATGCCTTTGGACTGTGGGGGAAACCGGAGCACCCAGAGGAAACCCACGCGGACACGGGGAGAACATGCCAAGTCCGCACAGAAAGGCCCTCGCCGGCCACGGGGCTCAAACCCGGACCATCTTGCTGTGAGGCCACAGTGCTAACCACTACACCACTGTGCCGCCCCGTTCTCTGAACCTTTCAATGATATTATGTACCATAGATGATCCAGCCACTGGGGGTGCATAAGCGTACTCTTGGCGCCGGTCCCAAACCCGGATAAATTGGACAAGGTTGCGTCAGGAAAGGCATCTGGTGTAAAAATGTGCCAAATCTAACATGCGGAATGAAAAGAGAAATACCATACCGGATCGGTCGGGGCCCGGGTTAACAACGACCGCCTCTGGTACTGTTGGTCAACAGGGTGCCGGTGGAAAGTGTGCTACTATTGCGCCAAAACGGAGAAGGAGAACGAGAGGGGGGAGGCGTGTTTGGAGAGAGAGTGAAAGATGGAAGGGAAGGAGTTTAGAACTGAGGGTAGGAACACTGAATGTGGGAACATTGACTGGCAGAGCGAGAGAGTTAGCAGGTATGTATGGAAAGAAGGAAGTTGGACATTTTGTGTGTGCAGGAGACAAGGTGGAAAGGAAGCAAGACCAAGAACATTGGAGATGGATGCAAGTTGTTTTATTATGGAGTTGATGGAAAGAGAGATGGTGTTGGTATTGTTTTGAGGTTAGAGTTGGTCAACAGTGTGATCGATGTGAAGAGGGTGTCAGAGTGATAAACATGAAGTTGGAGATTCAAGGAGTGGTAATCAATGTTGTGTGTGTGTGTGTGTGTGTGTGTGTGTGTGTGTGTGTGTACGCCCCACAGGTTGGATGTGAGAATGAAAAGAAAGAGTCTTTCTTGGAAAAGATGGATGAAGTGGTAGAAAGTATACTGAGGGAGGAGTGCGTGCTGATAGGAGCAGATTTCAATGGACATGTTGGTGAGGGAAACAGAGGAGATGAGGATGTGATGGGCAGATTTGGTGTAAGAGAGAGAAATGTGGAAGGGTGGTTGATTTTTTCAAAGAGGATGAATTTGGCAATAGTCAATACATAGTACTTCAAGAAGAAAGGGCAGCACAGGGTGACGTTTAAGAGTGGAGGAAGATCTACATAGGTGGACTACACACTCTGCGGAAAGGGTAACCTGAAGGAGATTGGAGACTGTAAAGTGATTTCAGGGGAGAGTGTAGCTAGACATCATCAAGTGGTTGTGTGCAGGATGAGCTTAAAAGTGAAAAAGAGGAAACATGAAATAGTGGAGCCAAAGATTAAGTGGTGGAAACTAAGAGGTTGAACATCAGAAGGATTTTAGGGAAGAAATGAGACAAGCATTGAGTTGAGTGGTCATGGAAGTCTGCCAGAAGATTGGAATACTACTGCTATAGACCCCTTCCCAGTAAACATCATTCATACGAAAGCGGAAATTGCACGCGCAGCCTGGACCCAAAAAAGACTCAGAAATGCCTAGTTGTTGTGTTGTTGGGTGTCAGAATCGTAGCAGTGATGGGGTTAAAATGTTCAGAATTCCAGCAGGATCTCACCCATTCCAAAAAAATCGCCGACGTCTATGACTACAAGCCATCAAACGTGCAGACTGGGATGAAAGCACTATCAAAAATGCGCGGGTTTGCAGCGCCCACTTCATCACAGGTAATCAGGCTATTTATTAAATCTTTCTTTTTTATTCTTTCTAGTCTTCGTTTATTGATGTAGCAAAATACTTTGGTAACGTTTGTCTGATTAGCTGGGTCATAGTTACAGAATGTAATGAATATTGTTAGCATGTTAACTTAGCTTTGCATGCAATTTTTTTTGTAGGAGAGGTCTCGCTTGACTCAAGCAGTCCAGATTTTGTGCCATCATTATTTGTGTATGCCGAAAATCACAATTTTAAAGCAAGGATAGAAAGGTAAAATTGTGTGCCCTCATTCTAAATGCCAACTTACGTTGACTGCTCTAACCTAGCTCCCGCCCCGTTCAGTTTCATTTCTGGTCTCTGCCTCTCACTTTTTACGCAGCTCTGATTTCTCTTAGCTGCACTCTTTACACTATCATTCCTTTCATGCCATTACCTCCTGCAAATTGCTGTTTAGTGTTGGTATTTGCTGTTGTAGCTAAAGCCACATTGCCATCACATCACTGGCATAATTTGATTAAAACAAAATGAATATGAATGGCCCATTGTTAATCAAGTTGTACATGCCCGCACATAACATAATCATATGCGTCTAAAGACTTGTAGGCACGAAGTTTTTCGTGGGTGTACACTGAAGTCTTGTCAATAAGGTACGAGTATATATCTGGCCATTGTATACCAGGGAACTTACTAACATCGTCCGTCCACTCTTTAATTAAATGCGGATCCGGTAGGCGATGTCCACTTGTTAGAGTTAACTTATTTATGTAGCATTCTCGATCTTGTAACGACAATTGTTTGGCATAATCTGACAGCTCATAATGCCGGTCTATGGGCAGCGCCATCGTTTCTGGGTCCAGGCTGCGCGCGCATCCTGGCAACGGTCGGTTTGTTTACAAACATGCGAAGGGGTCTATACTAGTAAGAGAGGCCGCAAGGAAGGTGCAAGGGTGGTCATTGGGAAGGAGGAAGGAAGACAAGGAGACATGGTGGTGGAACAAAGAAGTGCAGGAAATTATAAAAGAGAAGAGGCTAGCAAAGAAGAATTGGGACGAGGAGAGAGAGGAGGAAAGCAGGCGGTTATACAGAGAGACGAGACAGAAGGCAAAAAGAGCTGTAGCAAAGGCGAAACCAGATGCATACCAGGAGTTGTACAAAAGACTGGAGACCAAAGAAGGAGAGAAAGACCTGTACAGACTAGCTAGGCAGAGAAACAGGGAAGCGAGGGATGTACAGCAGGTAAGAGTGATGAAAGATCTAAATGGAAATGTGCTGACAAACAAAGAGAGTGTATTAAGAAGGTGGAAAGAGTACTTTGAGGATTTATTAAATGAGGAGAATCCAAGAGAGAAAAGGTCAGATTCATTGGAGACAGCAAATCAGGAAGCAGAGTTGGTTAGTAAGGATGAGGTGAGGACAGCCATGAAAAGAATGAAGACTGGGAAAGCAGTTGGACCAGATGGTATCCCGATTGAGGCTTGGAGATGTTTGGGTGAGATGGCTGTGGAGTTCCTAACGAAATTGTTTAATAAGATCCTAGAGAATGAGAAATTGCCAAATGAATGGAGAAAGTGTGTGCTAGTCCCATTATACAAGAATAAGGGAGATGTACAGAGCTGCAGTAATTCCAGAGGAATAAAATTGATGAGCCACACCATGAAGCTATGGGAAAGGGTATTGCAGGCAAGATTGAGAAAAGAGGTAGCAATCTGTGAACAGCAGTATGGGTTTATGCCAAGGAAGAGCACATTGGATGCAATTTTTGCTTTAAGAATGTTAATGGAGAAGTACAGAGAAGGCCAGAGAAAGCTACATTGTGTGTTTGTAGACCTGGAGAAGGCATACAGTAGAGTGCCAAGAGATGAGTTATGGTATTGTATGAGAGAGTGGAGTGAATGAGAAGTATATTAGAGTGGTGCAAGACATGTATGAGAACAGTGAAACAGCAGTGAGGTGTGCAGTTGGAACAACTGAATGGTTCAAGGTGAAGGTGGGACTCCAAGGGTCTGCTTTGAGTCCTTTTTTGTTTGCCATAGTGATGGATAGCTTGACGGACGAAGTGAGGCAAGAGTCACCATGGAACATGATGTTTGCCGATGATATTGTGATGTATGTTGAAAGTAGAAAGGAGGTTGAGTTGGGTTTGGAGAGATGGAGGTATGCATTGGAATGAAGGTGAGCAGTAACAAAACAGAATACATGTGCATCAATGAGAATGGGGATGAGAGCGTAGTGAAGATGCAAGGAGTAGACGTAAAGAAAGTTGGTGAATTCAAGTACTATACCTGGGGTCAACTGTGCAGGAAAATGGGGGCTGTGATAGTGAGGTGAGAAAGAGAGTGCAGGCAGGGTGGAGCAGTTGGAGAAGGATTTCAGGAGTCATTTGTGATAGGAAAATCCCAGCAACAGTGAAAGATAAGATCTATAAGACAGTAGTGAGACCAGCTGTGATGTATGGATTGGAGACCGTACCCTTAACGAAGAGACCTTGTTTCTGGTGAGCTGTGGTGTGGGCGCGTGGATGTGCATTTTGGGGCGGCGGTGCAGGCAGTGGTGGCAGCACGAGTGAAGCTTCTGTCTGCCCATTTTGGTGTGTGTCTACTCGGCTGACATGGGGAAGGAGTAGGAGCTGCTGGAGGCGGCGCACACCGGGAGTGTAGCCGCCATGGAGAAGCTGCTGAGCAGGAAGAGAGCAAAGTCCGGTGGTGGAAGCGGAGGAGGTGGGTTTGGAATTGGAGGAGGCGCGGGATACGGCTCGAGCGGCAGCGGGCATAGCGTGAGCACTCATGCGCTCTCCATCTTTCTCAGGGTGCGCTGAAGGTTGAATGGGATGAAGGAGTAAGTCAAGGAAACACACTTGGGTGAGGAGGAAATACACTCTGGGTGGGGTATCAGTGCAATCAACGATGACGGACGTGTATTTCAGAGCTCCGTTAATTTTCCTTTTTATCTGCCTTTTTACTCGATTTTATTTGATTCCAAGACCTGAATCAGTCACTATTACTGCAAATGACCTAATCAAATTGTCTACAGGGTTAAACTTTATTAACTGGATGGGTTTCGAAGCCTTCGTTACATCCTATCGCAGTCAACAACGTTCCGCCATGTTTGTTATAAAACCCAAGTCATGTATTTTGTTAAATTTAATTCTTCTATGTGGACACACTAATATTAACCCTGGCCCTACTTGGAAATTCCCTTGTAGTCTATGTAAAAAGCCAGTAAAATCAAACCAATGTGGAATACAATACGATTCATGTGATTCTTGGATACACTCTCATTGCCTACGGATGAGTAATGATGAATACCAGGCACTTGCCAACTCTTCATGTTCGTGGATTTGTCCCGACTGTGACCGCCCGAATTTCTTAAATACGCTTCTGGACCTGTCTTTAAATTCTCTGGACTTATCAAATTCTTTTGATATTCTATTCGATTCTGTGGATGACAGTATTAAAAATTCTTTAAGATCAAATAATCCAGCGACGAGTTCATTGAGGCGGAATAAGAAAACAAAATTAAAAGGAATGATAATAAATTGCAATGGACTTAAGCTTAAAACACTCGACTGAATTTCAAGCTCTACTTGATCTACATGACCCTGATATTGTATTGGGGACTGAATCCAAGCTCAGTCCAGATATTCCAACATATTCTATCTTTCTGCTTTCCTACATGGTTCTCAGAAAAGATATAAATGCTTTTAGCGGTGGCGTTTTTCAAGCAATTAAATAAGACCTTGCATATGTCGAAGAAACTGATTTTAATGTGGATAATTGTGAAGTCCTATGGTCCTCTCTGAAAATTGTAAATCAAACATTGTACATTTCATCTTTTTATAGACCACCAAATTCATCTATTGAGATACTTGATCATCTGAGTGACTCTATAAACAATGTTTTTATGAAAGTTCCAAACCATCCCAACATTATCATGGGTGGAGACTTCAACCTTGGCGATATTGATTGGAACCAAGAGATCCCATCTATAACTAATCCTGCGATTGCATTTCAGCACAATAAATTTATGCACATGCTTGATGATTACTCATTGTCTCAACATGTTAAAGTGCCAACTAGATTTGCATCTGGAAAAACTCTTGATCTACAACCCCGATTCCAAAAAAGTTGGGACAAAGTACAAATTGTAAATAAAAACGGAATGCAATGATGTGGAAGTTTCAAAATTCCATATTTTATTCAGAATAGAACATAGATGACATATCAAATGTTTAAACTGAGAAAATGTATCATTTAAAGAGAAAAATTAGGTGATTTTAAATTTCATGACAACACCACATCTCAAAAAAGTTGGGACAAGGCCATATTTACCACTGTGAGACATCCCCTTTTCTCTTTACAACAGTCTGTAAACGTCTGGGGACTGAGGAGACAAGTTGCTCAAGTTTAGGGATAGGAATGTTAACCCATTCTTGTCTAATGTAGGATTCTAGTTGCTCAACTGTCTTAGGTCTTTTTTGTCGTATCTTCCGTTTTATGATGCGCCAAATGTTTTCTATGGGTGAAAGATCTGGACTGCAGGCTGGCCAGTTCAGTACCCGGACCCTTCTTCTACGCAGCCATGGTGCTGTAATTGATGCAGTATGTGGTTTGGCATTGTCATGTTGGAAAATGCAAGGTCTTCCCTGAAAGAGACGTCGTCTGGATGGGAGCATATGTTGCTCTAGAACCTGGATATACCTTTCAGCATTGATGGTGTCTTTCCAGATGTGTAAGCTGCCCATGCCACACGCACTAATGCAACCCCATACCATCAGAGATGCAGGCTTCTGAACTGAGCGCTGACAACAACTTGGGTTGTGCTTCTCCTGTTTAGTCCGAATGACACGGCGTCCCTGATTTCCATAAAGAACTTCAAATTTTGATTCGTCTGACCACAGAACAGTTTTCCACTTTGCCACAGTCCATTTTAAATGAGCCTTGGCCTAGAGAAGACGTCTGCACTTCTGGATCATGTTTAGATACGGCTTCTTCTTTGAACTATAGAGTTTTAGCTGGCAATGGCGGATGGCACGGTGAATTGTGTTCACAGATAATGTTCTCTGGAAATATTCCTGAGCCCATTTTGTGATTTCCAATACCTTTTGCATGCCTGTATGTGATGCAGTGCCATCTAAGGGCCCGAAAGTCACGGGCACCCAGTATAGTTTTCCGGCCTTGACCCTTACGCACAGAGATTCTTCCAGATTCTCTGACTCTTTTGATGATATTAATCACTGTAGATGATATGTTCAAACTCTTTGCAATTTTACACTGTCGAACTCCTTTCTGATATTGCTCCACTATTTGTCGGCGCAGAATTAGGGGGATTGGTGATCCTCTTCCCATCTTTACTTCTGAGAGCCGCTGCCACTCCAAGATGCTCTTTTTATACCCAGTCATGTTAATGACCTATTGCCAATTGACCTAATGAGTTGCAATTTGGTCCTCCAGCTGTTCCTTTTTTGTACCTTTAACTTTTCCAGCCTCTTATTGCCCCTGTCCCAACTTTTTTGAGATGTGTTGCTGTCATGAAATTTCAAAATGTCTCACTTTCGACATTTGATATGTTGTCTATGTTCTATTGTGAATACAATATCAGTTTTTGAGATTTGTAAATTATTGCATTCCGTTTTTATTTACAGTTTGTACTTTGTCCCAACTTTTTTGGAATCGGGGTTGTACTTTTGTCTACCTATCCCAACAGTGTCTCAAATGTATCCACGTCATCTGGTTTGAGCGATCATCATATAGTCAACTTTGAAGTCAACCTAAAACCACATTGTTCTACTAAACGTCCTCACAAGGTTTATATCTACAAAAAAGCTAATTTTGATGGACTAGATCAGGGGTCACCAAACTACGGCCTGCGGGCCAGATCCGGCCCGCCACCCCCCTTTGACCGGCCCCCCAGCCCCTCTGCCCCCCATCACTTGAACCGGCCCTATGAGGCAATCCCCAAAAGTGGTCATGGCCTATTTTTTTAAATTGCTTTTTGGCAAATAATAACATGTCTGCATCTTGTATTTTGTTGATTTTATCAATTAAAATTGATATTTAGTTATAAAATGAACTATTCATATTTTCCGAATTTTCGTCATATGCTCGCGATCAAGCAGTGACAGGCAGCGCATGCGCAGAGAACTGTCAGTGTTCAGGACAGCAAAATGGCTAGCGGTCAGCGAAAAGCTGGCAGAGAGTGCAGAGTTTTTAAAGAACAGTGGACCACCGATTATTTTTTCGTTCAGTGTAAGGACCGTGCAGTTTATCTTGTATGTAAAGAAAGTGTGCCGGTTTTCAAAGAATATAATCTGCGTCGTCACTATGAAACCCGCCACAAAGCAGGGTTCGAATTATAAATTTGACCCTATGGGGGTCTCTATTTAAAAAAAAAAAAGCAATGCATACTCGCTCTCCTGGACCAGCGCACTTTTGCGCACTGCAGTGCACAGCTTTCACACACAGGCGCGCGCATGCATGCACACACACACGGTGTTGCATATATATATATATATATATATATATATATATATATATATATATATATATATTGTTAAATTATATATATATTGTATATATATATATATAATTATATATATTGTTAAACAAAGGAAGATCGTTGTGAGATAAAGGACAAGTCTTCTTCGGACTTAACTTCACATTCGATTTCGCAGGCTGCAAATTTCAGTTTGCGCGCATAGTGGTGTGGTGGTGAAGTACAGCCGTACATGTTGCGGTTTAATAACACGTTCAATACAAAGTTATGGCTGCATGGTGATCGGAAATGAAATGAGTTTTATTTATATGGTGATATAGGCTATTCAAGCTTATTATGGTGATATATGACGTATTTGAGAGACTTCCACAGAAAATTAAGTTTGCTTCTTTCATGGGAGCCTGAGGGAATGGGAGCTCAGCTCCCATTGGCTCCCACGTAATTCGAACTATGCCACAAAGAGTATGCTAGTTTGCGAGGGCAAACAAGAGAAGACAGGATTCGGAGGATGAAATGCGGACTGGCTGCACAACAGAATTTATTCCTTCGCCAAACCCAGATCAACCAGGCTGCTGTCCGAGCTAGCTATAAGGTAGCTCACCTACTAGCTACCCATGGAAAGCCGTTTACTGACGGGGACTTTGTTAAAGTATGCATGCTCGCTGTGGCCGAGGAGGTGTGTGTCCCGACAAGAAGGATGCGCTCAACGCGGTGAGTCTCTCCGCACCTGCTATGACCAGGCGAACCGAAGATTTGGGGGACAACGTGTATGACCAGCTGAATGAGAGAGCGTCAGAATTCGAGTTTTTTGCTTTGGCCATGGATGAGAGCAATGACGTGCAGGACACAGCACAGCTGCTGTGATCTATTGATCTATTGCTCATATTATTATAATTTCACTGTTTTTTAAAATGTATTTATTTTATAGGCCTATTTATTTGACCTTTATTAAGTGCTGCATACAATTATTATTAATATTATTAATAATATCAACAGGCTTACCTACAATTTATAATTTTCCACTCACCTTTGCCAGTGTCAGTCACCTCAACTAGGCAGATGTTTCTTACCTTGACAGCTTTGATATTATTTTTATTAGAAAATAAATAAATGGAATATCAGTGGTATTTCAAATTAAAACAAAGTGTGAAGACTTGATTACTACTTTTGCAAACCACTAGTAAAGATAAACAAATATGTGCCAGGAATCAAGTGTTGATATAGTAGTATGGATATAGTAGTGTGGATATAGTAGTGGGGATGGCCGTGCCAGGCTAGTAATCTCTACTACACAATGAGGCCTGCTGGTGGTCATATTTGTCTGGGTTATACAATTCTATGTGATATAGCTGACCCGACCCCGGCCCCCATCACAGTCAGGAACGACAATGTGGCCCCCAGAGGAAAAAGTTTGGTGACCCCTGGACTAGATGATTTTATAACCAAGTCATCATCTGAATTTTTTGCTTCAAATCCATGGGGAAATTCTGTGGAACAAAATTGGAACATCTTCAAGCATACTGTAAATACTGGAATTTAAGTTTGTACCTCAAAAGTCTTCAAAACCAAAGTTTAATTTACCATGGATTAATCATCAGATAAAACGTGAAATGCGTAAAAAGGATCGTCTCCACAAAAAGGCTGTTTGTACAAAATCTCAACATGATTGGAAAGCTTTTAAACATCAGTGAAACTTTGTGTCAAAATTGGTTAAAGAATCCCACAGTCGCTACTTAATTGACGTCATTGGCGAGAGCCTTACTGAAAAACCAAAAAAATTCTGGTCGTACGTTAAGCACAATAGATCTGAGAATCTTGGTATCCCACCTCTTAAGACCAAACAAGGTGTGAGTGTTACAGATAAAGATAAAGCTGAAACTTTGAATTCTTATTTCTTTTCTGTATTCACAAAAGAACATACCTCTACCCAGTATTTCTACATCTCCATATCTTTCGATTGATGACTTAGAAATATCATCTGACGGAGTTGCCAAACAACTATCACAGCTTAATCCTAAAAAAGCATGTGGTCCAGACGAATTACCAGCACGTGTATTGAAAGAGATATCACAATCAGCTGCTGGGTGGCTTGCCTTCATTTTTCAGCAATCTTTAAATCTTAATACAGTTCCTTTAGATTGGAACAAGGCCCTTATTACTGCTGTCTATAAGAAGGACAATAAATCTCTCCCTTCAAATTATCGACCAATTTCTTTAACCTCCAAAGTAATGGAACAAAGTAATGCAAAGTAATGGAACATATTGTGCTTAGTCATATTAGACTGGTACCAAAATCCAGAATTGTGACACCCAAAGGCATTTTTGAGACAATGTCGGCAAACAGTCTTATTTTGTCAATTTGGGTGTGCCGAATTCAAATCTGCAATATGCCGAGCTCTATCTGACCTCTGTTAACCTCTAGAGGTCATTGAACTTTGGGCCTGTAAATGTCTCAGCTGAACCCAGTTTCTCAGTTTTCTAAGGAATGAAATGTACTAAAATGGTTAATGAAGTTAGCAAATGGCCTTGTTTGTTAAATGTTTGGGTGCTGAATTCATTTTTCATTTGTAAAACGACATATGACCTCTGATAACCTCAAGGTCATTAAACTTGGCCTATAGGCCTATGCATTTAACGGCATTTTTAAACTGACTTTACTCCCCCAAAAAGAATATGAACAGACAAAAAACAAATAGAAAGGAACAAATACAACATTAAATGCCAGTCCATGTACATGTGACTTACTTTTCACAATGAGAATGCCTAGGCGATCACCTTACATAACATTGCATTACATTTCGCGGTTATTGTTTATACAAAGCTACTGAAAAAAGGACAGATTCAGCAGCATACAAAATGTGGGGGCATACAGGGTATACAGGTTAATCAGGGTTAGTGTGTGTGTGTGTGTGTGTGTGTGTGTGTATATATATGTGTATATATATATATATATATATATATATATATATATATATATGAGAGTTTTTTTCTTTGTTGTTTGTTTTTTGTTTTAAATGGGGTAAAGCCTTTACAAAAAACAAACAACAAAGAAAAAAACTCATATATACTAACCCTGATTAACCTGTATGCCCCCATATTTTGTATGTTGCTGAATCTGTCCTTTTTTCAGTAGCTTTGTATAAACAATAACCGCTAAATGTAATGCAATGTTATGTAAGGTTATCGCCTAGGCATTCTCATTGTGAAAAGTAAGTCACATGTACATGGACTGGCATTTAATGTTGTATTTGTTCCTTTCTATTTGTTTTTTGTCTGTTCATATTCTTTTTGGGGGAGTCAGTTTAAAAATGCCGTTAAATGCATAGGCCTATAGGCCAAGTTTAATGACCTTGAGGTTATCAGAGGTCATATGTCGTTTTACAAATGAAAAATGAATTCAGCACCCAAACATTTAACAAACAAGGCCATTTGCTAACTTCATTAATCATTTTAGTACATTTCATTCCTAAGAAAGCTGAGAAACTGGGTTCAGCTGAGACGTTTACAGGCCCAAAGTTCAATGACCTCTAGAGGTCAACAGAGGTCAGATAGAGCTCGGCATATTGCAGATTTGAATTCGGCACACCCAAATTGACAAAATAAGACTGTTTGCCGACTTTGTCTCAAAAATGTCTTTAACTCCTTAAATAAGCACTTTTTTTAATTTTGGTACCAGTCTATATGGCAAAACACCTGTCTAGAAATAACATGTTAATCGATGAGCAACATAGTTTTAGACAGCGCTTCTCTTGTGAGACCCAGCTGATATCAACGATTCATGATTGGGCGAAATCTATTAATATCCGTAGCCAGACTGACGCTATCCTGCTCGACTTTTCGAAGGCTTTTGACTCCGTGCCCCACCAAAGATTACTATCGAAGCTGGACTACTGTGGGGTCAGGGGAAATCTGTTATTGTGGATCAAGGCTTTTTTGATTAACCGCTCTCAATCTGTTTCAGTGAATGGTGTCCAATCTTCTCCTAAGCCTGTTTTATCTGGGGTGCCTCAGGGCTCAATTTTGGGTCCGGTCCTATCCTTGTATATAAATGATATATCCAAATCAATTAATGCTAACCTACGCCTCTTTGCTGACGGTTGCATCTTATATAAAGAGATCCAAAGTACTCAGGACTTTACAGGATGTTTGACTTTACAGGATGACCTGGATCAATTATCTTCATGGTCAAAAATGTGGCAACTGAACTTCAATGTTAAAAAGTGTTATCACTTAGGAATAACATGCAATAAGTTTCCAACCCTGTTTCAGTATACTCTAAATGGCTTGCCTATATCTAAAGTAAATTCTACTAAGTATCTTGGAGTTACGATATCAAACAATCTGAGTTGGAATGAGCATGTGGACAATATCTGTAAAAACGCAAATTCTACTCTGGGTGTCTTGCGCTGAGTACTGTCTGGATGCAGTCATAAGGTTAAAGACATGGCATACCGTACTCTTGTACGACCAAAACTCGAGTATGCCTCTTGTGCATGGAATCCACATAGTCAACAGAATATCAATAAAATTGAATCTGTCCAAAGAAGAGTTGCTCGATATGTCTTCAACGACTACTCACGATACAGCCTTGTTACACCTATGATTCAAAGTCTTGGTTGGGATTCTCTCCAGGACCGAAGACTTCTTTCACAAGCCACCATGTTCTACAAAATCCAAATGGGTCATGTTGGCATTTCATTTCCACCTGATGTTAAGCCAAATGAGAGACCATCGAGAGTTCCTAATTGCTGTCCTTTTAAACAAATGAAAGTGAACAATAACGCTTACAAATTCTCTTTTTATCCAAGAACAATAGTTTAATGGAACAATATACCTTTTAATACCAATATAGATAGTTTTAGATGCCTTTAAATCAAATGCTCTTTCAACTATTAGATCAGATTAGCTTTTACATATTACTTGTACAACGTTTCTATACTAGCTTATGTGTTATCTAATAACTTATTATATATTTTATTCTCCAAGTGGAAACCAGTGAAATATAGGTTTTGTCGTTCAGACAGAACTTCTTTTCATAGGTTTTCATTTTCATTTTGATTTATAATTCTAGGTTTGTCCTACATGCATGTACCTTATTAGGTTAGTTTTTAAATAACTATTTAACTAAAATATAATGATATTTGGTCTTAGTTATTGTTTCTATTTAATAACATAAATTGTCTTATGGATCAATATACTTATTAAAAGTTTAGTTATTTCTAATCTAGCTATTATACCAGTTTTCAACTCTCAGACTGGATTAGTCTCTACCACTATTATAAATTTTATTTTTAGATCTTATAGTTCTAAATTTCATTTTTATTCCTAGGTTGGTTTTGCATGCATGTATTTCATTCACAAATGTATTTATTTTCATATATAATTATATTTTATGTATTTATATGTTTACTATTTATTGAATGCACTCGTTTTGGTGGGGTTAGTTGCCCGTGGACCGTTGGGGGTGGGTCCGGGGGGGGATCATGGATGCACGGGTCCCTTGTTAAGGGTCCCTTGCTATCCATGGCCCCTTTGTCCTCGCCCTTTGGGCTTGCGGATGGCTGGATTCATTGAAATGAGTGTTTATATTGTATTTATTTTGTGTAATATGTTTTAGGAGTATTTTGATTAAAGAATTAAAGAGACAGGAGGCCAAGTTGGAGGTGGCAGAGCTGAGGATATTAAGGTTTGCGATGGGAGTGACAAGGTTGGACAGGATAAGGAACGAGTACATCAGGGGGACAGCACATGTAGAGAACTTGGGAATTAAGCTAAGAGAGATGAGACTGAAATGGTATGGGCACATCCTGAGAAGAGATGCAGAGCATGTGGGAAGGAGAATGTTGAGGATGGAGCTGCCAGGCAAACGAAAACGAGGAAGGCCAAAAAGGAGATACATGGATGTGGTGAGAGAGGACATGAAAGTGGCAGGTGTGGTAGAGAAGGATATGGAAGACAGGGAGCAATGGAGACAAAGGATCCGCTGTGGTGACCCCTAATTGGGAGCAGCCAAAAGAAGAAGAGGTACCATAGATGATGTGGTCCCCAAATTCTTTGCAATTTTTTGAGGAATGTTATTCTTAAATTGTTGCACTGTTTACCCACGCAGTCTTTCATAGACTGGAGAACCCCTCCCCATCTTTGCTTCCGAGAGACTCAGCCTCTCTGGAATGCTCTTTTTGTACCAAGTCATGTTACTGACCTGTTGCCAATTAACCAAATTAGTTTTTTTTTTAAGCATTAGACAACTTTGACGGTCTTTTGTTGCCCCTGTTCCAACTACTCTGAAATGTGTTGCTGAGATCAAATTCAAAATGAGCATATATGTTTCAAAAAACAATGAAATTTCTCTTTCAATATTTGATATGTTGTTTTTGTACTATTTTCATTGAAATTCTGGGTTTCCATGATTTGCACATCTTCACATTCTGTTTTTATTTGTTTTGCACAGTGTCCCAACATTTTGGGGTTGTAAATATAGGTACCTGCAAATATTTTGCATTGTTTTTAATTTAATTATTTTCTGTCATGTTTCCGCTACCTGGGATTTAGATCTCATAAGGAAACAATTTACATTACTTGCATACACTTCCAACAGTTCTTCACTGGTTGATACTTTGTGAGGTTGTAGCATCATAGATGCAGTTTAGAAGATTTGGGAGGATTGTTGTGAAGGCAGATTGCTTCACGTCTAATGAGAGTAACTCTCTTGCAAGCACCTTTTATAAAACTTCCATACATTTGTGGCATTGTCATTTGCTGTATATACAATAATTCATGAGTTTTGTGCTATGTTTTTTTCAGTTTGAATATAATAAATTTTGTTGTGATTGGATTCTTTTGTATATTATTTTTAATTAATTAATTAATTAATTAATGAATGAATGAATGAATGAATGAATGAATGCTTATGTGTTCAACAATTATGATGTTTGTTCCAAGTGTTAATGTTGCAGCTGACAGACCCCTGTGTTGAATAATGCCAGTTAATTAGGTACTAATGCTTGGGGATTTCGTGTCTGACTTCACTGCAGTGTGATGTACAGTGGTGCTTGAAAATTTGTGAACCCTTTAGAATTTCAATATTTCTGCATTAATATGACAAACATCAGATTTTCATACAAGTCCTAAAAGTAGATAAAGAGAGCACAATTAAACAAATGAGACAAAATATATACTTGACTATACTTAATCATTTATTTATTGAGTAAAATGATACAATATTGATGATTATGATACATACAGGACACTTTTTCCATGGAACAAAAACATATTCTATTCCCTTCTAGCAGGTTTCATTATGCAATATTGTCATCATATTGCTTATCCTACGTGTATTACATCACTCTACCCAATGGAGAATGTGTTCAATATAGTTTACAATACTGCATGGTTGTCAAGACAACATGATGTCACATGTTGGAGCTGATGCGAATATCCACTGTGAGTTTTCTGCTGCACATGCGCAGAAGCATTTCTTTGATCACTGGGAAAGGGACACATTTACACATATTTACAAGAAAAAAACATACCAATGGACATTGAAAAATTGGAAAAGAGACACATCGGAGACATAAAACTTCTACACCCGTATGTGACTGTGACAATTTGTAAACAAACATGGCCACCAGGTTTGCTTCATTAAAAACGGAAGACTTTGAGAGAATTTTGAAAGAGAGACATGCTAAACACCCAGAAGCAGGGCTTTCCCCAAAGCGCGGCTACGCTGTGCAACATCAGTGCCATGCTGTCACTTGCACACCAAAAAAAAAAAGTCAATACCATAAATTGAGCATAATAAGGGAATAGAATATACTTTCCACACCTAAATGTCTCCTATTCCCCTCTGAAAATGAGTAATAACGATATAAATAGGAAGCTATTGTAATGTATAGGTCTAGACTATCCTGGTACTCAACCTAGAAGTCAAAATAAAAGGTTTCGCTGCATGCACTTACTGCCATTCACAACCATACATAAAACCAGGTCTGTAGTTGACAGCCATATTGCTAAGATTCTAATTTCAGCTACTATATTGTTCAATATTATGCATTTTTTTGTTGTGCAATAAAATTACATATTTCTCTGAATTGACTGTTTCCAGTGTTTTCAAATCTAATTTTGCCCTTTAAATTTTGCCCCTTGCATATTTGACAAGGTAAAAAACAGCAAATTTAATAATGTTGAATTGTGCCTAAATCAGCCCTAGATGCCACCAGAATGCATGATTTGATGTCTAATTTCAACATTTTCCAGAGGATTATGCCCCTGGACCCCCCCCCCCCCCCCCCCCCCCCCCCCCCCCCCAGCAGCCAGCTAGGGGCTTATGGGCTCCGCATCAGTACCATCACTCTATTTTTTTTTCTGGGGAAAACCCTGGAAAGGCTACCAAAACTTCATTAGATATTCTTCACGCATATTTACAAGAGAAAAATAGGAGTTTGGGGAGTTGGACTTTTTGGATTTGGACCATTTTTATTATTGTTGGAACTTTGACTTTTTACATGTACACTGGATTGACAGAACATTTAATTACATTGGATCAGAATCAGCATTCAATATTGGTAAGTAACCCCCCTGTTCTTAACTTTTTGTAAAATCTATAATTGTTTGATTGAATGTGTATGTATAATAATAATAATAATAATAATAATATTGGCTGGCTTTTTTTTGTGGTATATCAGATATATTCCATTCAGCTAGCATGATATTGAGCTCGTCTTCGACTCATTCAGTATCATAGTTAGTTTTTTTTTTCTTTTTTATCAGACATCTAATTTATTGGGTTTGTTTACCTGACATGTTTCGACGTACAACTTCCGTCTTCCTCAGAGTGTCACCGGATGTTAATTGGTGACGCATCTTTTATCAGCTGCTGTTTCTGAAGGCGTGGCCTTCCTGTCTGGTTTGACAGGTCGGTCACGCCTTCTACTGTCTGTTTGTCCCCTGCAAGATGGCACTCCAGGTGTGGGAGAGCATGTATGCTCCCTCATCCCGGTTGATGGTCCTCGGGCTTCGCTTACGGATCAGAAACAGCAGCTGATAAAAGATGCGTCACCAATTAACATCCGGTGACACTCTGAGGAAGACGGAAGTTGTACGTCGAAACATGTCAGGTAAACAAACCCAATAAATTAGATGTCTGATAAAAAAGAAAAAAAAAACTAACTATATTTAATATAAGACATAATGAACGTAATCGAAAGATCGTTCAGTATCATACTAGCCGAATGGAAGATATCTGATATACCACTGAAAGCCAGCCAGTATTATTTAAATATTGATTTATGAGTGGCAAAAGCATATGAACCTCAAGGATTAGCGGTTCCTTTGAAGGTGAAGTTAGAGTTAACATTTGTCAATCAGTGTAATGACAGGAGATGTGAGTGGGCACCTAGTTTTATTTAAAGAACAGGAATTTATCGAAGTCTGATCTTTGCAACACATGCTTATTGAAGTGCATCATGGGATGAAAAAGGAGATTTTTGAGAAACCTCTTTTTCTGAGTTCTCGATGCTCATCAGACTGGAAAAAGTTACAAAACATCTCTGAACAGTTTGAACTCCACCAACCTAGTCAGACAGATTGTGTACAAATTGAGGAAATTCAAGTCTATTGTTACCCTCCTGGGCGGCACGGTGGTGTAGTGGTTAGCACTGTCGCCTCGTAGCAAGAAGGTCCGGGTTCGAGCCCCATGGCTGGCGAGGGCCTTTCTGTGCAGAGTTTGCATGTTCTCCCTGTGTCCGCGTGGGTTTCCTCCGGGTGCTCCGGTTTCCCCCACAGTCCAAAGACATGCAGGTTAGGTTAACTGGTGACTTTAAAGTGACCGTAGGTGTGAATGTGAGTGTGAATGGGTGTCTGTGTCAGCCCTGTGATGACCTGGCGACTTGTCCAGGGTGTACCCCGCCTTTCGCCCGTAGTCAGCTGGGATAGGCTCCAGCTTGCCTGCGACCCTGTAGAACAGGATAAAGTGGCTAGAGGAGATGAGATGTTACCCTCCTCAGGAATGGTCGACTAACAAAGATCACTTCAAGAGCAAGGCATGTAATAGTCCGTGAGGTCACAAAGGAACACAGGGTAACCTCTAAAAAACTAAAGCCCCCTCTCACATTGGCTAATGTTAATGTTCATGAGTATACCATCAGGAGAACATTGAACAACAATGGTGTATTTGGCAAGGTTTCAAAAAGAAAGTCACTGCTCTCAAAAAAGAACACTGCTGCCAGACGAGTATTTGCTCAAGAAAATGTGGACAAGCCAGAAGGTTATTGGAAAAATGTTTTGACGATGGATAAAACCAACATTTAACTTTTTTGTTTAACTGAGAATTGTTTGTATAAATTAAAACACTGCATTCCAGAATAAGCATATTATCCCATGTGTGAAACATGGATTGGGCTTGTTTTGCTGCATCTGGGCCAGGAGAGCTTGCCATCGTTGATGCAACAATAAATTCTGAATAATACAAATGTCAAGATATCTGTCTATGAACTGAATCTTCAGAAAAAGTGGGTCATGCAGCAAGACAGTGACTCTAAGCACACAAGTCGTTCCATCAAAGAATCGTTACAGAAGAATAAAGTTAATGTTTCTTAATGCAATAGGAATGTTGTGCGAGCAGTTAATGCGAAGAAATCCACCACCATCTCATAGCTGAAACTGTTCTGTACAGAGGAATGGGATAAAATTCCTCCAAGCTGATGTGCAGGACTGATCAACAGTTACCAGAAACCTTTAGTTACAGTTGTTGCTGCACAAGGGGGTCACGCCAGATATTGAAAGCATAGGTTCACATACTTTGGCTTCTCACTGATATGTAGAATTGGATCATTTTCCTCAATAAAAATAAATGTCCAAGTATTATATTTTTGTCTCATTTGTTTAATTGGGTTCTGTTTATTTACTTTTAGGACTTGTGTAAAAACCTGATGATGTTTTAAGTCATATTTATGCAGAAATATAGAAAATTCTAAAGGATTCACAAACTTTCAAGCACCACTATACTGATTGTACTTCTTGTCCGCTTGATGTATTGTGTTTTCCTCCATACATGCAAAGGTTATTTTAAATGCAAGAGTTGTGTGTACACAATAGTTGTATGGTTGTTCAGAGGCCTATAGAGGCCTTTCACTGACGTCACAGATTTTTGTTTCTCGCACAACGTCCACCATATTGCCGGGCAAATAAAGAAACATGGCCGTAACAGTTAATACTGAAAATCGAGATGACTGCAGTCAGTACAATCTCTCTGAAATTATTTAAAAAATTATATTTTACCAGCAGATCATATAACATCCAAAAGCTGAAACATGCAGGCATCACAGATCCATATAATTTCCACACAAATGCATTTATTTATTATTTATTCTGTCCACTGCTCTCTGTGTGTGTGCGCGCGCACGTGCGCTCATTGCTCACTTATGTGCGTGCGGGCATGTGTTCACTGTTTCAGATGGATTAAATGCAGAGCAGGAATTTTGCTGTGCTTAAGTGTACATGTGACAAAAATAAAGGCTTCTTCTCTGGGCTCACGCTAGCCGCTCGCACGTCCGCAAATTGCGAAGTTTTATTCCAATTTGCGAAAAGAAAATCATCTGTATTCGCATTTTATGCGAAAGTCATTTAAAGTTTAAGTAAAATCCATCAAACAATTGCGATTTCTCAAGATAAACAGGACCTTTCGTGTCCATCTTCGATGTTTTGATTTATAACCAACGCCCCCGAGTTTCGAAGCTTCTTATTGGTTGACCGCAAATTACGTCTTCCAATAGCATCGGACCTTACATATAAAATGATCAATTTCCGAGTTGCACTGATAGTCGGCAATTCTCGCTCATTAGTGAACAAGATTATAGCGAGGTTTATTTAAAATAAATTATCCGACTTTACGTATGACAAAAACTTATCCAAAAAGTGAGATAACATATTAGAATATTCTGTTAGCTTTCTCAGTTAGGGATAAAAACACGATATAACCATTCTAAAGACGTATTTTCTACATAATATCAACCCTGACAGAACTTTGGAAGAACTCACAGATGAACCAGGATATATCGACCAAGTGTACTTTGTTTTCAGAGCATTTTGACGCACATGGTTCAAAGTTTTGACTGCAAGTGTTTCATTTGAGAAATTAATGGTGAATATCAGTATATTTGGGTTATGAGATTAATTTATAAGAAACAACCATTGATTTTAACTCCCTGAGCTCCCTTCATCCTACCCATAAAGACACCTCCCTCTCCCTAAACACACACACACACACGGATCCCAATTATACACACACACATACCCACACAGGCCAGACAGCATACTACAGAGGGTGACTAAGGGCTAAAAGGTGCATAGATAGCAAAGAATGCAAAGCACATCACACCAGATGTTAGATATAATTGTAATGAAAAATATGGACTCCGTAAACCAGATTAAGCGGGTTAAATTAAACACACAATTTCATTACATATATACAGTTGATGAAATGATCAAAATAAGAGGATTCAAGAATAAATAAGCATGCTATGAACATAAATCAAGAACATGGAAAAACAAAGGCAGGAAACAAGCTTGCAAACACTATTGAAACACCAACAAACTACAATAACAATTCATTTTTCAATATTATGTCAGTGCAAGAAACATTTAGAAGAATAACATATCTTGCTAAAAAAATTACTTTGCTAAAAGGAAAATTGTTCTTTTAGCATTTCTTGCTTAGCGAAATTGCAAATTGCTAAAGAAAAATTTGAGTCTTTAGCACTTTTCGCTAAAACAATTTGGGTCCTAGAGTGAGCACAGCTTCTTAATTTACCAACAAATGAATTTATTACACTTGAAAAGTGTACGGCAAATGAGCTACCAGATTTGGGATAATACATCATCTTGAACTATTTAGTATTTGGGACTTCTAAATGTACTGGAGAGATGCTAAAGGTATACAGAAATATAGATGCTTACCAATATTTCGAGGCAGGTTTCATGCATGCTGGTTAGAAATTCCTGATAAAGAAAAATTATGACAAAGGTAATCTCAAATGTGGACTTCTAATAGTAAGAAACAAGCTACAGTAGGGTCCAGATCTAGCATATTTTATATTGTTTAGCCAAGTCTACATTATAAGTACATAACAAACATGCATGAGGTCTAATACAATATATCGTGTCCAAAGCCCACATCAAAATATACATTTTAACTTTGCACAGAACTTTCATACTCACCTGATATAAAATGTTCTCCACACACACAGGAATGCTTTGTTGGCATCCGTTTAACTGCAGCTTGCCATTTTTCTTGACTTTTTGAGTTCATAGGGAAGTGGTGAAAAGTTAAATCAGGCTTATCTCGACATCTGCTATTACATCCAAAAGCACTACAAGTCTCTCGCATTATTTTTTAGATCTAACTTCTACAAGTTTATCAATAGATGTTTACAGAATTGGGCCTACAATCACTTACATACACTTGTGCCAGTTGTTGTCAAACACAAAGCTTGCCCGACACTCACTACGTTTACATGCACATAGAGAGAATCGAATTTCTGCCGTTGCTCGACTGAAATCGAAGTTCAAAATGCCATGTATACACCTTAATTCGGCTGAAATTGAACCGAACTTGATTTCTTAGAATCGAGCTACACGACCTAGGTTATGCGATTTCTGCCGAGCTAGTTAGTGCATGTATACCCTATTGAGCTACGTATTCGAGCTACTTACTTCAGCACTGCCCCTTCCGGAAGTGACAAGACCACAAGGGAAACACAACAGCCTCGGTCGGCATGACAACGAATCATGATAACGGCATGAATCTTTTCTTTTTGTGGCATTGTTTGCACTGTTAAAATTTAGCTCACTTACTGTATCACCAAATACATCTGTACAGCTGTTGCATAACTGTGAATTGTGTCGAAAAAACAGCCTCGGTCGGCATGACACTTCACCTTAGCCGCCCACTTTATTAGGAACACTTCTGTTCGTACATACAAACTACAAACACTCTTCTTAGAGTTTAGAGTTTTTTATTTTTAAAAGGAACAGTGTACAAATTAAACATTATCCTTGTGGTCAGGACAGATGTCTGTCCCAGGTTATAGCAGTGCATGCTAATTTCCGCCTGTAGTCACTTTGTTTATACTCTTGAATAGCTCTTCTTCATGACGACAACCGGAAGTGTACCAACACGATGGGGCGTGTAGCGCCACCTGTGGCTCGGGTGCACAATGCACCTCATAACAATAGCTCGATTTAAACACTGTGCATGTAGGATTGGATTTCTCTGGCACCCTGCTGGGACCTTCCGCTCGATTATCGATAGCAGCTCGATTTGGATGTGCATGTAAACGTAGTCAGTGTGGCCATATAAACAAATCTGCAGTTACAATGACATCATATAAAAGGCCCCTATACTGTTTGAAACATCTACTGTGCACAGTCTCTGGGATTCATTCTCAAATATAAACTAGAAGTATACTTGTACTGTTTATTTCTAGAGTAGCACAAGGCAGTTTTACATGATTTTGGGTGCTGGGGAAAAGCAATTGTTCCAACATTTCTGATCAATTGTGAAAAGACAACCTGTCTAGTGTTAGAAGTTATTTCTAATTATGGACCAATAATATAATATTGTTAATACTACGATATTGTTTGTTTGCACTTTCAGCTACAGAAATCTGGCCACGGAGCATGAGACTTTAATGCAGAAGTATCTCCACCTGCTTCAAATTGTGGAGACCGAGAAAACAGTTGCTAAGCAACTTCGACAACAGATAGAGGATGGGGAGATTGAAATCGAACGCTTAAAATCTGAGGTAAGGTTAATTTGAAGTGCAGTAACAAGTAATAGTCATGCAATGGTAAACAAATACAAATTGCTTTGATATGACACAACTTTCTGTACTTCACAAAGCAGAATATTTCATTGATTGGTCTTTGTAACTCGGTGGTTCTTTCTTAGGTAAAGAAACATTTGCATCTTTTTGTATCTTTATAAAAGCATTTGCATCTTAGAAACATCCAGTCAAACTCCTGTTTGCAACTTTTCTTGAAAAAAAACAACAAAATCTCACCAATAGATCTGTAGTTTCCCCTGTGTTCCTTACCAAGCAGATCATGTAGTCAATTTGCTTTAAAGTGCAAATGTGGTGCTCTACATGGAATAGCTTTCTGAATATTCATGAATCTGGCTCTTTTGTATGTTGCATCTCTGTTCTGAAACATCATGATAAACCATTTCATTTGGTCAGTATATGAAAACTCTCAGGCTACTTTTGGCAGGGATGTAGGAAGGTGTTTTACAGTGGGGTTGCTTGCATTTTAAGCAGCACACTTGAATGATGGTCAAAAATTTTCTTTTAACTGAGAATTTGTGTTGATGACAATAGTTATACCGCACCGTAGGTGACTTCTTGAATGAAAAGGTATTGATTATTGATCATTATGCTATTTTTTCTCTAGCAATAACTGTAGCATAAATGAGAATTTTATATTAATGTGTTCATTCTAATATGTTCTAATATGTGCACAATTGTATAAAATGTCTTTGTATGCTATAGCATTACAATTTCCCTTCACTTGAATTAAGGGGTCCAGACAAAACATATTCCTGCATGACAGTACCTCGTGCACAAAGTGAGGTCCCTGAAGACATGGTTTGCAGAGTTTACTGTGGAAGAATGGCCTGGACAAAGCCTTGACCTCAACCGCACTGAATACCTTTGGGGTGAACTGGAGTGTCAACAGCACACCAGGCTTCCTCGCCTGCTATTAGTGCCTGACCTCACTAATGCTGTTGTGGTCAAATGGGCAAATGCCCACAGCCACATTCCAAATTTCAGTAGAAAGCCTTCCCAGAATAATAGAGTTTATTATAACTGCAATGGTGGGGGTAGTAAATGCGGAATGGGATTTTCAAAAGCACATATGGGTGTGATGGTCAGGTGTCCAAACCTTCAGCCATATTGTAAAGTGCATCCCTTACAGTATTTTTATAACTGACTTATACAGTTGAGACCAAAAGTTCTCATCAGTTATCTAGGTTAAAGGCATTGAAACATTCGTGAAATTTTTCACAACTCACAGATTCCATGTTACCATGCATTTCCTGTGTTAAGTCAATTATGGTATCTATTTTATTTTCATAAAATGGCATTTCAGTGTAATAGCTAAGAGACAGATTTATTTCAGCTTTTATTTACTATATCAGATTTTCAGTTGGTCAGAAGTTTACATACACCTTTTTAGTATTTGGTGCCATTACTTTAATTGCTTCTCAGAATACTTGGAATGGAAATTTTGCTAATTTCTTTGGGTGTAGGTGAATCAGGTTTGTGGACCTCCTTGCTCAGACATGCTTTATCAATTCAGTACACAAATGTTCTCTGAGATTTAGGCCAGGGCTTTGTGATGGTCACACCTACCAACCTACTTACTTATTTAATTATTTATTTAAGCTTTTTTTTTTTTTTTTTGCTTTTTTGTATTTTTGTTACAACTTTGGAAGTATGCTTAAGGTCATTGTCCTACTGGAACTAGTTGCAATGAAGTTGGTGGATGTCCTGAGGTGTTGATTCAGTATTTCTAGATAATCCTCCTTCCACATGACGTCCTCTGTTTTCTAAAGTGCACCAGTCCCTTTTCCAGCAGACTTCATTGTTGAGATGGTGCTCTTCAGGTTAAAAGCTTCATCCTTCTCCTTGCTAAATATTATGGCCAAGCAGTTCAGTTTTTGTTCTCTGGCCAAATGGAACTTTTGTCAGAAACCTGGTAATCACATCCAAACTTCAGTCTGGGTTTTTATGTCCTTTCATACCCCTTTTCCACCACTTTTCCAGGTGCTAGCTATGAGCTGGTGCTAGTGCTGGTTCAACTTGTGATTTGTCTAAGAACTGGTTTGCTTTTCCACATGTTAGTCAGCCACTGTAGAGCCACATCATTACATCACTGTATACATCTCCCCCCCCCCCCCCCCCCCAGTCACTAGCCAAGCTCAACAACAATAATAGTGGACTACACCAAACGTGAGAACAACAATAGTGGACTACACGTCAAAACGTGAGAACTGGTTCAATATTAGACACTGGCTCCAAACCATCCCTGGAACTGCTTTGGTGGAATAGGGGTATTAGAGTAGAAGCTTCTTCTTTGGGTGACAGCCTTTCAGGCAAAGGTAATGTAAATCTTAATGCTAGATATACGTACTTTGGTACATGATGCCTCCAGCTAATTTATCAGTTCCTTTGTTCATACATGTCAACCTCAAACAGGCGTCACCTGTACTACAGTGTCTCAAAATCCTTAGTAACTACTAACATAACCATGCATAAAATAAGGTAATCTTACCTCCATTTGTTTCAGTAATAACTATTAAACTGTGATGTGTTGCACACTGCATTAAATCCAAAATGATGAAAAATGACAAAGATTATATACAATAACAATTGTATTGGTCAACAACTCTTAGAAAGTACAAAGTAATTTTCAGCTGGCACACTCAATAGTGTTCACTATTGTAGGCATATGCTGCTCCCTTTGCCAGTTTGATGTGGTCACTGGAAGGTTCTATATTGCAGCAGGTGTCAGTATTCAGTTTATATTGTAGCAAAGATGTCAAAGTGTCTGGGTTCATGTATTTCCTACAATCAGTATGCATCTTCCTCACTTGAGAGAAAACTCTCACAATCAGCATTACTGTGAGGCAGACACAGCAAAGCTTCCATCACCTTTCTCATCACAGGGAATCTGACCTCTCCCATTGCAGTCTTTTTCTTCAGAATGTCCACCCACACCATGTCAGTTCTCCGCTTGTGCCCTTCACTGTCAGTCAGTGCCATGTCAGCATCCTCCAGGAGTCGGAAGTCTTCAAACACTTCCTTCAGCTCTTCCAGATCCACCAGTGGGGTGAACTTGTTGGCCAGGGATACAACTGACATTGAAAGAATTTAGTAAAAATAATAGTTATTTTGAACTCGTCAAGTTGTTGTTGTAATTAAACCATGAAATCTTCATTTTATTTTAGCTTTCTCCACATCTTCATGGCTAGTGAAGTAGCTCACCAAGGCAGGATATTGGATCAGTATTCTGTCAATTACTTTCTGCAAGGAGACCCATCTGGTCTGGTAGTGTTTCAGAATCTCCACTTGTTCGACTTCGACAAATTTCTGGAATTCTTTCAGTTGTTTTCTTCTTTTTGAGCTGAAATTGAAATTACATTTCAAATTATGATATATATATACTAGTTACTGATATTAACTAGATATAGATAAAATCAGTTTACCACTGACCAAGGGAAGCATTCACAAATTAAATTACTTCTTAAAATATTATTGCTGGAAATAACTTGCTAGCATGGACAAGTGCAAGATATAAATAACCTAAGAAGAATAATAAAAATCTACTTGATGCATTATACCATTTAAACCTTAACTTATGCAGGAGGTTGACAATCACTTGTGCTCAAAATGAAAATAGATGTCAATCAGCAACTCATCAACTGGAATTAACCTTGGTTTCACTCTAGCCGCCACACACAGATTTGCCAAGTGGCATATACAACCATTGTTGAAAACATTTTGGTTTTTCTCTTGAATCCTGATTAGGACAGAGTTCCTTCTACCTATCAGGATGCTGCAATTGTCACTGGCAAAGCCCGCACAGTTGTCCCATGGGATGTCTTGCTTCCTGAAACACAAAATGAAATATTACTTTTCATAAACTGATAATGACTACAACATAATTTAATATTCTTACTACAGGTTCAGTGTCTTGCAAAAGTATTCATCCCCCTTGGTGTTTGTCCTGTTTTGTTGCATTACAAGCTGGAATTAAAATTGATTTTTGGAGGGTTAGCACCATTTGATTTACACAACCTGCCTATCACTTTAAAAGGGCAAAATTTGTTCTTTTATTGTGACACAAACAATAATTAAGATGAAGAAGGAAAAAAAACAGAAATCTGGAATGTGCATAGGTATTCACCCCCTATCATATGAAAGCCCTAAATAAGAGCTGGTCCAACCAATTCACTTCATAAGTTAAATAATTGGTTGATTAAGCTCCATCTGTGTGCAATCAAAGTGTCACATGATTTCTGTATAAATCAACCTGTTCTGGAAGGACCCTGACTCTGCAACACTAATAAGCAAACAATATGAGAACCAAGGAGCACTCCAAACTAGAGGTCTGCGCGAGTCGGTTTTTTTCAGTCCCGCTCCCGCCCGCGCCCGCATTGTGCAGTCCCACTCCCGCCCGCACCCACAAAGAATTATGATTTTCAGTCCCGCTCCCACCCGCGCCCACAAAAAAATTATGATTTTCAGTCCCGCTCCCACCCGTGCCTGCCATATTTTGTCCCGCCCCGCCCGCAAATCCCGCATGATGCAGACGTTCGCGTTATTTCTCAGGAAAGTTCTTGTCTTGACACAGCGTGATGGTGCTCCGCCCCCTACTTTGAGTGGATTTGAGCATAAATATCTACAGCTCACGTTTGTTATTGTTTACCTTATTTCTGAATTCAGCATGTAGTATCTCTAATAATAATAATTAGTGCTGTCAAACAATTAAAATATTTAATCACAAATCACACATTTTTATCACATGAGAAACCATTGTAATTCTCTGATCAGCATAAAAAAGTGAATGGGCTTGCTTTGTACCAATGTGTTTTTTTTTTTTTTATTGCAAAGCAGAGCTAGTAAAAGAAATGAATTGATTTCTTGCTTGCGTTAGTCTACAACTTTAATCAGAGAGACATGTTACACAGTGACGGTAGGCTTGACTCAATGCTATCCCAGAAATCCTTCCTGTAATATGCAAATTTGGCCGCCTCTGATTGGACAGCCAAATTTGCATATTACAGGAAGGATTTCTGGGATAGCTTTGAGTCAAGCCTACCGTCACTGTGTAACCTGTCTCTCTGGTTAAAGTTGTAGACTAACGCAACAAGTAAATCAATTCACTCATGGTTCTCTTGCTAGCTGGGTGTGAACTGCGAATTATTAGAATGATCAGTGGCAAGTTCAAGATGCTATTTCTCACTCAATCTGGCAATCTGACTTGACTTTCTTTGCAAATTTATGCATCTTAAAATGTTTTTATTATTCATTCATTCATTATCTCTAGCCGCTTTATCCTTCTACAGGGTCGCAGGCAAGCTGGAGCCTATCCCAGCTGACTACGGGCGAAAGGCGGGGTACACCCTGGACAAGTCGCCAGGTCATCACAGGGCTGACACATAGACACAGACAACCATTCATACTCACATTCACACCTACGGTCAATTTAGAGTCACCAGTTAACCTAACCTGCATGTCTTTGGACTGTGGGGGAAACCGGAGCACCCGGAGGAAACCCACGCGGACACGGGGAGAACATGCAAACTCCACACAGAAAGGCCCTCGCCGGCCACGGGGCTCGAACCCAGGACCTTCTTGCTGTGAGGCGACAGCGCTAACCACTACACCACCGTGCCGCCATGTTTTTATTAATGCCAAATAAAATATCCAGCACAAATTATATATTTTAGACATAAATTAATAATTTATAAATTTTATTTCAAGCACGTTTTTAGTTAGCGGGACTGCAGCTTATCACCGCTCCCACCCGCGCCGCATATGTGCACTCCCGCTCCCGCCCGCGCACGCCTATGTGCACTTCCGGTCCCGCCCGCGCCCGCAATGAGCTTTCAAAATTTGTCCCGCGCCGCACTGCTTTGCGGCGGGTCCCGCGAGTCCCGCGGGACTCCCGCGGGAGTGCAGGGCTCTACTCCAAACTGGTCAGAGACAAAGCTGAGGAGAAGTATGGATCAGGGTTGGGTTATAAAAAATATCCCAAACTTTGACTATCCCAGGAAGCACTATTAAATCCATTTATAGCAAAATGGAAAGAATATGTCACGACTACAGACCTGACAAGAGAAGGCTGCCCACCAAAACTCACAGACCAGGCAAGGAGGGCATTAATCACAGATGCAACAAAGACACAAAAAATGACAACTGAAGGAGCTGCAAAGATCCACAGCAGAGGTGGAAGTATCTGTCCATAGGACTACTTTAAGCCGTACACTCCACAGAGTGGGGCCAAGTGGAAGAGTGGCCAAAAGCCATTGCTTAAGAAAACATGTGGAGATTACCAAACAGCATGTGGCAGACTCCCCAAACACATGGAAAAGATTCTCTGGTCAAATGAGACTAAAATTGAACTTTTTGGTCATCATGGGAAATGGCATTTGTGGCACAAACCACCCTGAGAACACCATTCCTACAGTGAAGCATGGTGGTGGTAGCATCATGCTGTGGGGATTCTTTTCATCTGCAGGGACAGGAAAGCTGGTCAGGACTGAAGGAAAGATGGATGGCACTAAATACAGGGCAGTTCTGGAGGAAAACCTGTTTGAATCAGCCAGAGGTTTGAGACTGGGACGAAGGTTCACATTCCAGCAGGAAAATGACCCTAAACATCCTACTAAAGCTACAGTGGAGTGGTTTAAAGGGAAACATTTAAATGTCTTGAAATGGCCTAATCAACACCCATACCTCAATCCAATTGAGAATCTGTGGCATAGCTTGAAGATTGCTATATGCCAATGCAACCCATCTAACTTGGAGTTGGAGCAGTTTTGCCTTGAGGAATGGGCAAAAATCCCAGTAGCTATATGCTAAGCTAATAGAGACATACCCCAAGAAACTTGCAGCTGTAATTGCAGCAAAAGGGTGGCTCTACAAAGTATTGAATGTTGGGAGTAAATACCTGTGCACATTCCAGACTTGTTTTTTCATCTTAATTATTGCTTGTCACAATAAAACAATTTTTACCTTTAAAGTGGTAGGCATGTTGTGTAAATCAAATGCTGCTAACCCCCCCAAAAAAATCCATTTTAATTCCAGCTTGTAATGTGACAAAACAGGACAAACACTAAGGGGGATGAATACTTTTGAAGGAAACTATATAATTTGTATACACAAATTGACAGTTGATTAATACTGAATGTTTTCTGAAATACTGTTTATAAAACACAATCTATGAATTCTAACATTAATTTTGTTGCACTTCAATTTGAAATATTAAAAAAATTTAATTTAACTAACCTTAGAACTTGATTAAGCCTTTGGAAGATCTCCGCAGTGCCAATGTTGCAGACTGTCATGTCTAGCATTCTTGTCTTGGCTCCTTTATTGGTGTCAAATATTTGAACCAACACAGCCAACCTCTTGTTGGATCTCTTGTCATTAGATTCATCAATCATGAGAGAATATGGTGACGAATGGCAGTGTTGGATGACTTTTTTTTTGTTGTTGTTGTTGTTGCCTTTGAAGCAAGAATCATCTTGATGATTTGAGTGGCTTTAATTCGCTTGCAGCCATTTTTTTCCCTTTTTTTTCCTTCTTCTGCCATTTTCACTGTTAGGGAAAAGTCAGGGTGCAATTTCTGTAAAGTGGTCTGCAATTGACTTGGGAAGATTGTGTTGCGCAATAAAATTGCAGAACACAATGTCGGATTTCACTACATTGTCACTATCAGTTTCAGTTCTTTATTTTTGCACAATTAAAATTACATAAAAAAATAAAGAAAACAATAATATAAGTGCAGGGAGAGGCAAAAAAAAAAACCCCAAATGGGCTTATTTAAAAGCCTCCACCTATAATTAAAATTTCATAATTATAAAGAATCTTTATAATTTCACTATCAACTTTACGAGGTTGTTTCTGAGCAAAAAAAAAATATTGGCCACTGATTCCTTCTGTCTGTTACATTTCGCTGATGAAGCTTTGATTTTATATGTTCTTTTAGGTCAAACAACCCTGATGCCACAACCTTAACATCCCGATTACAAAGTGAACAATTGCTGCAATCACTTCCTTGTTTCGATGGAAGAATAATGCCATCAAACATTTCCATCCATTCTGGAAGAAAACGACCCCCTGATTTTGTCTTCAATTGTTTTTGGTGGAACCTCCATCATGACTCACTTTGTGTGCTTGAAAAATTCGTGCTCAGCCGGAAGTTGACTACTCGCGCAACTGCGCATGTGTGGACATTCGGATTGATTCGAGTTATTCCGGAAACGCAGATAGAGTAATTCTGAATGTAAATGAAGGCGTGTTCTGCAATGATTGTGCACTAAAACTTTGAAAATATTTTTTTTAGGGTAAAAGCATAATTTCCATCGTATTTTATCAATACGCCTGTATTAATTTCAAATGCCCCAAATCCGTATTAAATACGGATAAACTGTAGAGGTTGACGTATGTTTGTTGTCGTCTTTGGGTTTCAGTGTAACCTTTTCTACCAAAGTCTGTTTAACCCTTGGAGTTAATTTGTGCCTCCCTTTTAAAAGATACAGTTTATGTGTGGTCCCAAGATTTTTACATTTGCAAACAATTCTTTGTACAGATGCTTGTGGTATCTTCAGTTGTTTAGAAATTGATCCTGAAGAGGGTCTAAAATTGTGGCATTCATGCTCATTTAAATAAAGAATTCTGCACTTGTATCTGACTCCTCTAAACATCCCTGACAAGAAAGCTTGACCAAATTGAGTGGATGCAACAGAGTTTTCCAGGGTCAAGGAAGCTCTCCTGGAGAAGAACTGAATGGTTTGGAAGGAGAGGTATGTGAGAGTCACCCAGAAATGGCTCAACTCCATGTGCCATTTTCTAGGGTATTATGAGAAGGGGGGCTCCCAAGTGAGTGTATACTATCACCAGGAAAAGGAAGAGGGATTTGGTGGAAGATGCAGTTGGAGAAGACATGCTTGCAAAAAGTCAAGCCAAGAGGGTGAGGAGAGAAACTTCCATAGAGGGGGCTTCCAATCCAGCTGGGGCACATCTCCCACACTCCCTGCCCCACAGAGCATGGTCTTGCCATGAGAATTACTTTGTTTCTCACATGGCTCTGTTTGGGACTTTGTTCCACCTCCTTAATCTGCCTCAG
Source organism: Neoarius graeffei (assembly GCF_027579695.1). Lineage (NCBI taxonomy): Eukaryota > Metazoa > Chordata > Actinopteri > Siluriformes > Ariidae > Neoarius > Neoarius graeffei. The sequence goes on along the minus strand of NC_083574.1, from coordinate 69,621,571 downwards.
ATGTCATTCTGCTCCACTTCAGACATCACTGAACTCCCTGCTCACCTTTGGATATTGCTTTATCTCCTTGCTCTGCCATGGCTGTCGCTCTGCCTCCCTGCTCGGCTTCAGATGTCATTCCACCTCCTTGCTACATCTTGGGTGTCACTCCGTCTCCCTGCTCCACCTCCGATGTCTCTCCTTCCCCTTGCTTCATGGGGTGTATCGCTCCCCCCATCTGCCACGCAGTCAACTTCACTCCCCCCTCATGCTTTGGTGTGTGTCACTCTCCCTTGGATTTCATGGGCATTATTGTTCCCCATTGTGCTTCATGAAGAGCTTTGCTCTCTCCTCGGGCCTCGCTGTCGATGCAACTCCTCCCTTGGACTCTACAGAGAGCTTTGCTCCTCCCACTAGCTACATGGATGACACAACTCCTGCCTTGGGTTTGGCCTTGGGCTTTGCTACCCCCTTGAGCTCTGCTGTGGCTGTCGCTCCTATCTCATGCTCCACCTCCCAGGTTGCACCACACCAAGTTGGGAGTGTTGGGAGCCCCTCTTTGGCGGGGTGAGTGGACGGGGGTTCTGTCACATCAGCACTGAGAAAAGGTGTTTTGGGACTACATTATAAATGGACTGCAGTTCCCATCAGCCACTGCAACCAGTGCCATGCCTGAAAACACATGCCTACACCTTCAGTTCTGGTTTGTGTTTGTTTCCTTGTCAAGTTTCTATTTAAATTATGTGACACTTGGTTATGCCCCATGCTCATAGTCTTGTTTTGTCTGATTCACATGTTCGTTTTCAACTGATTAAAAAATTCTGCACTTGCATCTTACTCCTCCAAACATTCTTGACACATGCTACATGCAAAAAAAAAAAAAAATACAGTTCCATGTGACATGCAAAACACATTTCCATGCTACATGCAAAATAAATACAGGGTTGGTCAAAATTATGTGAACACTAATAGATTATTTTTATTTAAATGGTACTGTTGTTCGCTGGTTTTTGTGTGTTGAACATTATGGCGAACAGATTGAGACCGTCCTGTAAATCATCTTGCACATATGTATGTTTTGTGAATAAATGGTTTCTACCATTTAAGTGTCAACATAATTTTGACTAACACTGTATATATTTCCATGCAACAAACTAAATATATGTCCTTGCTACACACAAAAAAGTATATTTTATTGCAACATGCAAAAATATATTTCGATGCTACATACTAATCCCATTTCTAGAAAAGTTGGGATATTTTCCAAAATGCAATAAAAAAATCTGTTACTTGTTTAATTCATCTGAACCTTTATTTAGCTGACAAAAGTACAAAGAAAAGCTTTTCAATAGTTTTACTGACCAACTTAATTGTATTTTGTAAATATTAATGAAGTTAAAATTTGATGCAACGCACTCAAAAATTTTGGGAGAGAGACATTACAATTTTATTATGTCACTTTTCCTTTTAATAATACTTTTTAATCATATGGAAACTGAGGAAGCTAACTATTGCAGTTTTGCAATTGGAATTTTTGCCCATTCTTGCCTTACACAAGACTTCACCTGCTCAGCAGTCTGTGGACAACATTGTCTGATTCTCCTCTTCATTATGCACCATGCATTCTTAGTATGAAACAGATCTGGACTGGCAGCAGGCCAGTCAAGTACACACACACCGTGTCTGTGAAGACATGCTGTTGTAGCCTGTGCAGAATGAGGCCTGGCATTGTCCTGCTGAAATAAGCATGGACTTTCTGGGAAGAGATGTTGCTTTGATGAATGTCTCTCTAAAATCCCAATATATGCCTCCACATTAATGGCGCGTGCACACACACACACACACACACACACACACACACACACACACACACACACACACACACACACACACACACATATGCTTTGGGCACTGATGCACTCCCATACCATCACAGATGCTGGCTTTTGCACCTTTCTCTGATGATAAACTTGTATGGTCGTATTCACCTTTGGCACTGAGAACTTGACATCCAGTTTTCCTGAAAACAAGCTGAAATGTGTACTCCTCTGAGCACAGCACATGTTTCCATTGTCATTTGGTCTATTTGAGATGACTTTGGGCCCAGATAATTCAGTGGAGTTTCTGCATACAGTTGATGAATGGTTTCCTCCTTGCGTAATCCAGTTTCAGGTTGCATTTCTGAATGCAGCGGCGGACTCTGTTAAGTGACGGTGATTTTCTGAAGTACTCCTGAGCCCATGTAGCAACATTTATCACATTAGCATGATGGTTTCTCAGGCAGTGCCATCTGAGGGCTCGAAGGGCACACACATTCAACATGGTTTCTGACTGTCACAACTTTCTAACTTGGGGGGGAGGACAGAGGAACTAGAAGCAGGCTTCAGAACAGGTGTATTCTTTTTTTTTTTTTCACTGGCAACTAATATACATACATAAGCACACACCTGGGGTGATGCAGCTCTCTCTCTCTCTTGTTCCTAACTGTCTGAAAGACACGCAGAGATGCAGGTTAATAGATAGCCAGTAATTCGACACAGGTACACCTCATCGCATGTTACCTGCTGGTTCAACTTGCCTCCACTCCATTCCCAGCCGACGCTTCACCATGCCCCCACTGCTGCAATGACCTTACCTTTTACGCACTGAGATGTCTCTGGATTCTCTGAATCTTTTCACAGTATTATGAACTGTAGATTTTGAAAGACCAACCTTTCATTGAAAAATGTCGTTTTTCAATTGCCTAACTATTCTCTCATGAATTTTGGCACAAAGAAGTGAGCCATGATCCATCCTTGCTTGCAAAGACTGAGTCTTTGGTGCATGCTCCTTTTTTACACACTCGTGTTACCAATCATCCTGCTTTTTGTGGAATCTTCCAAAATGTTGTTACTTGAATATCCAATAGTTTTCAGTCTTATTGTGCCTTTGCCCCAAATTTTTTGAGTGTGTTGCAGCTACCGAATTCTAACTTCATTTACAAAATACAATTAAATTGGTCAGGAAAACTATTGAAAATCTTTTCTTTGTACTTTTGTCTGTTCAGTAAAGATTCATGTGAATTAACATATCCTAGATTATTTTTACTGCAAGTTGGAAAATATCCCAACTTTGCTGGAAATGGGTTTAGCAGAAAATGTTTCCATGTTGTATGCAAAAAAAAAAACAAAAAACAACATTTCCATGTTACATGCAACAATGTACACACGACCAGCAAAAATTAAATGTGATTTGAAGTGATTTAAAACAGGTGATGTCGGCAGGTAATTTTAATCACAATTCAGTACAAAAGGAAAGGTCAAGTCTTTGATGAGCAAAGATGGGTTGAGGATGACCTGTTTTTTCAACAAATGCATGAAAAAATTGTTGGAATGTTTAAAAACCATGTTCTTCACAGAAAGATAGGAAGGGATTTGGATATTTCACTCTCTTTGGCACATAATTTAATTAAACAATTCAATGAATTTGAAGGAATTTTGGTGTGTAATGGGCAAGGGTGCAAGCCAAAGCTGAACACCCGTGATTTCTGATCCCTCAGATAGCACTGCATCAAGAACTGTCATTCATCTATAGCTGATATAGGCACATAAGCTCAGGGTTACTTTGGCAAACCTTTGTCAAGCACTACAATACAGAATTACATCTAAAAATGCCAGGTAAAATATTTCCTTTGCAAGAAGGAAGCCTTATATCAACTGTATCAAGAAATGCAATTGACTTCGAGTGTGGAGGCACCTGGGATGGGCCATCACTCAGTGGAAACGTATGGTGGTCAGATAACTCGGTATTCCAGGTCTTTTTTTTTGTAAGAAATGGATGCAATGTGCTCCAGACCAAAGACGAAAGGGACCATCCAGATTGTTACCAGCAATCTGTCCAAAAGCCAGAGTCTGTCATGGTGTGAGGTTGTCAGTGCCCTTGTCAAAGGTAACTTACACTTCTGTGATAGTAGCATTAATGCAGAAAAATGCATTGAGATTTTGGGGCAACATATGCTGCCTTCACGATGACCTCTTTTCCTGGTGTGACAAGGAAACAAGACAATGCAAACTACATTCTGCACACATTACAAAGGCGTGGCTGTGGAAGAAGAGGGTGCCTGTCCCACCTGTCCCTAATAGAGATTGCATGGCAAATTTTGAAATGAATAATATGACAACAATGCCTCTGTACTGTTGTACACCATAAGACCTGTTTCCAAGAAGAGTGGGGAAAAAATAACACCTGAAGTGTTCATTTGGTGTATTTGATCCATAAGCATGAACCTTTTTTTTTTTTTTTTAAATGTGTTGCAAGCATCAGAATTGTTTATTTTGAAAGAACAGTAAAATGCATGAGGTGAAGCATCAAATAATGTGGTGTTTTGAGTGCATTACAGGTCAACAATTATTTATAAATCCGTTTTAATTTAAATTTCAACAACTTTTTCTAATTTGGGTTTGTATGTTTTTATATATATATTATCTCTAGCCGCTTTATCCTGTTCTACAGGGTCGCAGGCAAGCTGGAGCCTATCCCAGCTGACTACGGGCGAAAGGCGGGGTACACCCTAGACAAGTCACCAGGTCATCACAGGGCTGACACATAGACACAGACAACCATTCACACTCCCATTCACACCTACGGTCAATTTAGAGTTGCCAGTTAACCTAACCTGCATGTCTTTGTACTGTGGGGGAAACCGGAGCACCTGGAGGAAACCTACGTGGACACGGGGAGAAAATGCAAACTCCGCACAGAAAGGCCCTTGCCGGCCACGGGGCTTGAACCCGGACCTTCTTGCTGTGAGGCGACAGGTACATTTCAAGCATTGACTCTGTTAGTCATTGTCAACTCTGTTATTGTTAAACTGGGCAAACCATTAACAGAATTGACCTGTTGACGTTTTCCACCATTTTGTGTCTTAACTGCTCATGCTAACCTCAAACCAGCTATCACATGGCATATATAAAAACAGAATTTTATGGACTTTAATCATATTATTGTTTTTAAAAAAATGAGCGAGAGATTCACTCCAATATCACAATAACAGAGTTGACAAATAATTAATGTACTGGTGATGTGTCCTCAACATTTTGTTCAAATTAATGAGAGAAGAAACATGACATACCTCACTGCCTTTCTGAAGTTTCCCACCAGAGGAAACTGTAGGTGTCATCCCTATTATTAAAAGTTTTTGTGGATTTTATGTCATTTTATAACAAAGTTAACAGAGTTGACAAGAACATTGGAATGGATAAAAATGTATTATGACTGAAATTTCACATAATACAGAAAATAGACTTTCTATGCAATTGATTTTATAACAGTTAATAGAATAAGCCCCAAAAACAGATTGTTAGACTGAATCACTTTGTGTTTATTCAAGTTGAATGTATGAATCAGTAGTTGAAGACGGCCAATATCGTGGGGGGCGGTAGTCATTTAGTTAATGTTTTATGGATAAATTGGGTCTAAAATGTACATCAAGCATTGCTTTTGGTGAAAGTTTGTCGTAATTTGCATTATTGTTCAAAACTGATACAATAAAGATTTATTTTGTGGAAAATAACAAAAGGTTTATCTCAGAGATGAGAAATGTACCCTGAATTCTAGAATTATCCGTCTGCAACCGGTGATAGGACCACGATTTGGTTGTGAGGTGTGACCCCTTAGCTATCACTACTCCCAGGCCCGTTCTGGCCCGGAGCGGCAGCACCTGCAAGGGCTCCAGCTATGGGTCAAATTATACATTTTAGTTTAGCCTAGTTTTGGCTCAGTGAGGTGGATTGTGTAGTGTCAGCGGATGAGCTGGTTTTATTTCCTGGCCAACGGTGGCACACATGAACGACCTAGCTACTTGACTAAAGGTTAAATAGTAGACTGTCAACGGTCTCAACTGAGGGCGAATGAACTGCACCCGGACATTTTTGTCGGTTAGGGCGTTCTGGATCTTGTACTGCATGCTGGTTCAACAAATGAATGCGGCCATCCAACTTGGACAGGATGTTATGCCTTCTGCCTGCTGATGGATGGAGGAGAGAGTGGTGACAGTCCTAGGGCAAGCTGTCACTACTATATTTTGCCTAGGTATTCGTGCAGAGGGCTTGACACAGTCAGCCGCTGGACTACAAACAATCGGACAGGGGTCCTTCGGTAGGGTGTCATGCATCTGAGCAGCCCTATTTAGGGATGGCCTGCTCACCCAAGCAAAGGGAAGGCCCTAGAAAATGTGGGCTAAAAAGTCACCGGTCACCCCTTTTCTCCTGGTCATACAAAACCATTATTTAACAAATGAAACATTGTGTGTTGGAATGTGCGCACACTTTGCCCAGGCTTCAATACCTTACCTGGTGCACAAACCCCAACTCGAAAAACAGCTGAGTTGGATAGAGAGCTCGCTAGACTTAACATTGGCATTTGCGCTCTCTCGGAAACCCGCCTCGCTGAGTCGGGATACATCCGTGCAAACAAATATATGGTCTTCTGGCGTGGTCTAGCCGCTGAAGATCGAAGGCTCCATGGGGTAGGCTTTGCTGTCAAGAATAGCCTCTTACCCTTCATTGACACTCCAATTTTGACAAATGAAAGACTCGTGACAATGAAACTCAACACCTGCTCGGGACCGGTCCATCTGATCAGTGTCTATGCACCCACTCTACAGGCTCCTGATGAAGTAAAGGATTCCTTCTATGATCTCCTCCAAAACACCCTTGTGAACATTCCCCGGAAGCATCCCGTGTGTTCTCAGGAATTTCAATGCTAGAGTTGGGGCTGATCACGATTCTTGGCCCTGTCAGATCGGTATCCATGGCATAGGCAAGGTAAACGAAAACGGTCAGAGAGTGCTAGAGCTATGTGCAGAATTAGATGTCTTTGTGACTAACATGTATTTCAGTGGCTGTAAGATGAATGTGTCTTGGCACCATCCCCGATCCAATCACTGGCATCAACTCAACCTTGTACTAGCCCGTCGACAGTTGCTCCAAAGTGTCCATCACACCGCGTCGATGCACAGTGCTGACTGTGACACAGATCACACTCTTATCCGGTGCATAGTCCGACTCTCCAAGCCAACGAGACCAAAGATCAATACCCCCCAGAAGCACCGCATCCCAAAAATGGAAACCCACAACATGAGTGATCTGGGACTACTTGAGCGATTTAGAGATGGCCTATTGGATGCTCTTGATGCCCCTTTGGCCAACGACACAATATCTTGTGACGACAAATGGTCAAAGCTGCGTGATACCTTGCAGCAAGTAGGGAAAGACACGTTTGGTCTCCGAACTAGGAAGCGGCCAGATTGGTTTCAGGCCAATCCAGACAAGATTGGTCCAGTTTTGGATGAAAAGAGGAATTCCAGACTGATCTCTATTAACGCACCCAACCCAGTGAATGAAGCAACTATGAAAAAAGCTTGTGCCCATGCACAACACGTTCTCAGAGAGACACAGAGGGAGTTCTGGGACAACATTTGTGAAAATGTTCAGAGGTGCGATGACCGTGGTGACATCGCAGGTGTCCATGCAGCCCTGAAGTTTGTTCTAGGGCCACCACCTCGACTGACTGCGCCTTTGAAAGACTCCGATGGTAACATCTTGTTGGAGAAACCCGACCAACTCAAATGGTGGGTTGATTAGCTCTCTCTACAGCAATCCCGTACCTTTTGATGAATCTGCGCTGGACTGCATAGAACAACTCCTGGAATTGACGTACCTTGATAAAGATCCCACCTTGCAAGAAATTGAGAGTGTCCTAAAG